>NC_030677.2:23297320-23544820 GCF_000004195.4 Xenopus tropicalis | reverse complement strand
AATATTAATGTGTCAGTCTCCGGTATCGGTGGCACCGGGCTGAGTCGCACTGTAGCTCCGGGGCAGGTAAGTAACGCAGCACCGGCGCAAAATCACTCAAAATTCCTCTTTGTGCGGGCAGTGACGTCATGTTCTGTTCCAACGGTGACGCAATGCTGTTATCTCTACCAATAGGAGCTCATGTTGCTGTCGTTATATTGCAAATTGTGTCAAATTGTTGCAAAACAACCCAGTATAATATTATTGTAGCGTTTTACCTAAAAACCTGATTGCAAACAGATCAACAGGACACACTAGGACAGTACTTATATGTGATATAATTATATATGTACCTATCAGTCATCTATCTATTTATCTATCATATATGTATCTTAATATCCATGTTATATATTTAGTATGTATTGTATCTGAGAGTAACAAGGTGCTTCTCCCACTAATTGTCAGCTCCACCATTAATTCCAAATTTTCACCTTTTTATTTGCTAAACAAAATGTAATTAATTTTTTTTACTAATATTTCTAGTTTACATGTTTATATAAAAAGTAAATCGAAATCTGAATTTTATTGAATACAATTTCCTTGATATTATGTTACAGTTGCAAAATTAGATTATTATTATGTATTAAAGGAGGGCACTAATATTTCAAAATAAGCTCTGCCATTATTAACATATGTGTGATATATTTAATTTAATTTGCACTGCTATGTATATATATATATATATAATTGCTTTTTATGTTTTTAATCGAAAATTAATGGTATTTAAGGTGAAAAGGCAAATAAAATAACGGTGTTATAAAGGCAAACGGGACAGGGAATGGGATGAATATGGGGATTTATTGCCCCCCAGGCAGGGAATATTAATCAGTCGCACTACCTGGGTCAGTGGGGTTATTATGTTCACAGGCAGTAAAGGGTGAATATCCGCACAGGCCCCTTGCGACTGAGGTGGGAGCAGGACGCAGACGTTCTGGTTCAGTCGCAGACGTTCTGGTTTCTCCCTATCGGCTACACATTATCTCTTTATTGAATAGGGTTTATTTTACTGTCATTGTCCCTGGAAATGACTATGAGGTTCGGGAAGAGCTGATTGTCTGCCCTGTGAATTATCTGCCTACTTACTACAGAACAAATGAAACGGAGCTGCCCTGCTACTTGCCCTTCCTGATGCAGCAGTCGCCCTTGTCTTCCGTGTGTACTCTGTCTGGCTGTAGTGCTGCCGAATAGTTGCAAATAGGCAACACAGAAAATACCTATCAGCCTATAAAACATATTCCTACAATCTAATGACGTAATCAGTTATGACTCATGCTTAGTGATGTCATGGTGTCACATGACACATTGAAACCTGTGAGGTCCTGTGTTAAACCCCCAGGTTCCTGCATTTATAGAACTCCTTGGTCATTTTTAATATCGTTATTTATATTCTACATTAGGGTATACATAATTCCCTGTGTGTATTAAACTGGACCCAGAGCACCCATAGGGGTAGGGTGGGGGCTGGGAATGTGTGAGACTGGGTCCTGGTGGCATAAAGGGCCCAGAGAGACATAAGAGCATGATTTGCACCATATTCAGGGGTAGAGATGGAGGGCAGGGGGGATTGGGGCAGGGTCATGGGTGCTTTATTTGAATGATCATATGTTACAGTTGCCCAATTCTGCTTATTGCCAGGGCAACTAACTCCACAGTACCTGCAAAATACTCCTGTTCCACAGGGATAAACACTGTCCAAAATATAGTACCGTTATAGCTTATCACTATTTCTCAGCCCTATTGTAGGGCTTTAGGTTAAAGGGGAACTCTACCAAAAAATAGATTATTTTTTTTTTTTTGCCTAATGAAGAAAAATTCTAATTCTAAGCAACTTCCTGCCATGCATTAACTATACAGGTATGGGATCCCTTATCCGGAAACCCCTTATTCAGAAAGTTCTGAATTACGGAAAGGCCATCTCCCATAGACTCCATTATAAGCAAATAATTCTAATTTTTAAAAATGATTTTCTTTTCTCTGTAATAATAAAACAGTACCTGTACTTGATCCCAACTAAGATATAATTACCCCTTATTGGGGGCAGAACAGCCCTATTGGGTTTATTTAATGGTTAAATGATTCCCTTTTCTCTGTAATAATAAAACAGTACCTGTACTTGATCCCAACTAATATATAATTACCCCTTATTGGGGCAGAACAGTCCTATTGGGTTTATTTAATGGTTAAATGATTCCCTTTTCTCTGTAATAATAAAACAGTACCTGTACTTGATCCCAACTAAGATATAATTACCCCTTATTGGGGGCAGAACAGCCCTATTGGGTTTATTTAATGGTTAAATGATTCCCTTTTCCCTGTAATAATAAAACAGTACCTGTACTTGATCCCAACTAAGATATAATTACCCCTTATTGGGGGCAGAACAGCCCTATTGGGTTTATTTAATGGTTAAATGATTCCCTTTTCTCTGTAATAATAAAACAGTACCTGTACTTGATCCCAACTAAGATATAATTAATCCTTATTGGGGCAGAACAGCCCTATTGGGTTTATTTAATGGTTAAATGATTCCCTTTTCCCTGTAATAATAAAACAGTACCTGTACTTGATCCCAACTAAGATATAATTACCCCTTATTGGGGGCAGAACAGCCCTATTGGGTTTATTCAATTTTAAATGAATTTGGGGACAGAACAGTCCTATTAGGTTTAATTACTGTTTAAATACTTTTATTAGCAGACTTAAGGTAGGAGATCCAAATTACGGAAAGACCTCAGGTCCCAAGCATTCTGGATAACGGGTCCCATACCTGTATCAATTTTTAAATCTGTGGGCCCCTTTGGAATAACTTTGGGCCCCCACAAAGGATGCAGCTCTGTTGTACTATATAAATAAAGGGATAATAATAAAAGGTTTCCCTTAGCAACAAGTTATTTTAATATAAAATCCTTTAGAGTTAGTATTATAGATAAACCATAATGCAACTGTGTAATAAAATTATAGGGTCTTTTTTCCCTATTATTAATCCCCCAAAAGAATATGTAAAGGAGAAAGGCAACCAGTTGGGCACATACCTGCACATGTTTGTGCTGGGAGAGAGGATCCAGTACTGGGTCGGAGCTGCCTTTGGTCTTCATTACATCGCAGATGTTATATATTTTTCTGAATACAGTACTGGTGGTTTGAATTTTATACTCGATATGAAATTTTCAAAGCAATTTAAAGAGCCCATATGTGAGCCAGTTTTGCCTCTATCATGCTCTACTGGTGTCTGCTATACAAGCAATACTCCACATGTGCTGGGGGGGGGGGGTCCTTTATTACTTTTTCTGAGTTAAAGTTTAATTGGGGCCATGTATCTTAAATGAGAAAGTAAAATGCACATCATATGATTCTTACCCCCTGGTCATAACGCCACGCAGTCCAAGTATTGAAAGATTAAAGGGGCACCATCAATGACACCTAAAATCCCATTATGCTGTATGTAATTGTACGATGCAATATTCCCCAATATGTTTTCTGTTCCTTGAGGCCAGTTAAACATGTGCTGTTTAAATATAACTTTCATTAGTTTCATGAAGTAAAGTTTCATTGCAGTATTAGTCTTTTAACCTTAAATTTTGATCTCACAAATACATTGCATGTATAGTAACAGTGAGGATAAACAGGGGCTGTGGGATAGCAGGTATAGTAGGGAGAGATGGTGCCTATAGTAGCAGTGGGGGGATAATAGCCTCTGGGAAGGGACTGTGGCTGTGGGATAGCAGGTATAGTAGGGAGAGATGGTGCCTATAGTAGCAGTGGGATAATAGCCTCTGGGAAGGGACTGTGACTGTGGGATAGCAGGTATAGTAGGGAGAGATGGTGCCTATAGTAGCAGTGGGATAATAGCCTCTGGGAAGGGACTGGGGCTGTGGGATAGCAGGTATAGTAGGGAGAGATGGTGCCTATAGTAGCAGTGGGGGGATAATAGCCTCTGGGAAGGGACTGGGGCTGTGGGATAGCAGGTATAGTAGGGAGAGATGGTGCCTATAGTAGCAGTGGGGGGATAATAGCCTCTGGGAAGGGACTGGGGCTGTGGGATAGCAGGTATAGTAGGGAGAGATGGTGCCTATAGTAGCAGTCGGGGGATAATAGCCTCTGGGAAGGGACTGTGGCTGTGGGATAGCAGGTATAGTAGGGAGAGATGGTGCCTATAGTAGCAGTGGGGGGATAATAGCCTCTGGGAAGGGACTGGGGCTGTGGGATAGCAGGTATAGTAGGGAGAGATGGTGCCTATAGTAGCAGTGGGGGGATAATAGCCTCTGGGAAGGGACTGTGGCTGTGGGATAGCAGGTATAGTAGGGAGAGATGGTGCCTATAGTAGCAGTGGGGGGATAATAGCCTCTGGGAAGGGACTGTGGCTGTGGGATAGCAGGTATAGTAGGGAGAGATGGTGCCTATAGTAGCAGTGGGGGGATAATAGCCTCTGGGAAGGGACTGTGGCTGTGGGATAGCAGGTATAGTAGGGAGAGATGGTGCCTATAGTAGCAGTGGGGGGATAATAGCCTCTGGGAAGAGACTGTGGCTGTGGAATAGCAGGTATAGTAGAGCATGAATGGTGAGAGAACAACTCTAAATTGTTTGATCTCAAGCTATATTGATGGACACTGGTCTTTTTTCAACCCTATGTAACTATGTAACTATAGCAGGACCGTGTAGACCTTATATTAACAATGCAGTTCCACAAAAGTATGTTTTTCCCACATTGTAAATATGTCCCTCCCTACCCGGTAACAGAAGCTGAAGTTGTACAAAAAATGTGCATGATCAGGAAGTTGAAGCCCTAATTCAGATTTTTTTTCTTCCGCGTTTCTGGCTGATTTAGGTGACAGGAAAGGTTGCTGGTCTGTTTGTGCTTCATTCCCAATGACAAATATATTGCCAGGGAAGTTTGGATCCGGGCAGCAATAGAACAGAGAAGCTGAGGAGTGGGTATAGAAGTGGAAATGGAGAGTCTGCTTCCCATATGGCTCCCTCCTTGTTTATCGCATTAAGAGCTGCCATGGAGATTGCCCGCTAGAGAATCACAAACAGTTGTTACTATCAAAGGAACGTACATAGTATAAAGGCAAGTATAAACTGTGACTATCGAATCGTTAATGAACTACAAATGCCATCACTCACTCAGCCTTTCCCAGACTTATCTAACTGTCTTCTGCTGCTGTTGAAATTGCCAGGATTAAAGGGGAACTCAGCACAGCACTGAAACCGATAATATACCTATCACTGTAAGCTGTTCCTTCAAAAAGTATAAATAAATACAATTTTATATGCTGAAATCCAGCTGCAAAACAGTTCTTCTCTTTCTGCATCATTTGAAATCTTGACAGGGGAGGAGGGACTAAAACACTGATGTTACAAATTGTAACACCTTCTCCACAGCTTACAGACAGCATGCCGGAACTACATAACCCACAATGCATTGCACTGGGATATTCCTTTCCTTATTGACATCATGTGTGCAGGGAATTGTGGGATTGGGAGGATGCAGGCTGAAGGCAGGCTGAGGACAGGCGACTACTGTTACATTTTATTTGAGTCACAAAGTAGCCAGCCAGATCAGCAGGGGAACAGGGGGCGGGGCTTAGGGCACTGTTCCAAACCATATTATTACATTAAAAATCATGAAAGGGCTGCATATTTTTAATCGATTAATTGTTGCTTGATATTATGTTACTTTTCAAAAAGCTTAGTTGTGTTTGGGTGGATTTCCCCTTTAATTAGAGATCTTCTTTTCATGAGGCTAAACCTGTCCTGCAGTCATGTCATACCTTTAACAAGTTCAGGTTTGAATTAAATGGCAATAAAGCAGCGTTCCCCATTATATTTATGGACACATACACAGCCTCTTAGAGTTTCATTGGTGAATCAAGGCTGCCCAGTGGAGTAGTGGAACTTGCCGCCTACTGAATAGGGATGTAGCGGACCTAAAAAAAAAAGTTCACGGACATGTTCGCGAACTTAAGCCAAAACCCGCGAATATTCGCGAACTTTGCGAACCCCATAGACTTCAATGGGAAGGCGAACATTAAAACCTAGAAAAGCCATTTCTGTCCAGAAACCTGATTTTAAAGTTGTTTAAAGGGTGCCACGACCTGGACAGTGGCATGCAGGAGGGGGATCAAGGGCAAAAACTTTTCTGAAAAATACTTTGTTGGCACAGAGTTGCACAAAAAACGCAAGCTATTCTAAAGAAAATACGCGGCTTTTTTGCTATGTCGCGCTAAACACCATGAAAACGGGTTTTGCGGAAAAACGCCATGTGTGACTTGTGCGGCGTATTGTACAATACTTTTGCAACGATAAAAAACCCGGCGGAAAACGCGGCGCGAACCCAAACTGCGAACATACGCTGAAAGTTCGCGAACATACGCTGAAAGTTCGCGAACATACGTGTTCGCGAACACCCGATGTTCGCGCGAATTTGTTCGCTAGTGAACAGTTCGCTACATCTCTACTACTGAACCTTGTAGCAAGTGCAGCTAAGTAACAGACCCTGCAGCTACTGTGGGGGGGGGGGGGGGGGGCAGAAGGGTTTGGGGGCCCCGTGGGTCACTGACAGTTTCAATAAATGACTAAGTAAAAATCCCTTATTCCTCAAATTATAGGGGGTCCTTAAATGATTTTGCTTTGGGGCCCTAAATATTGTAGTTCAGATACCTAAAGACGGCTGTTTTCTACTGCCCAACATATGGGGATTGGGTAGAAGTGGGCATTTCAGGGCATATTTGTGTGACTAGAACAAATCAGGAGAAGAATATTCTATTTAGGAGAGTATATTATTTAATTTCGACCCCATTCTACCAAATTGGCTGGGCCTACCGCCCAACAGTCTTTGACTATCAGAGAATGTAGGGCTGGGTATCTAGGGCCACTAAGGCAGTGGTTGCACAGGCACCTGTGAATTCATACTCCCGCACATACACTCACCCAAACCCACCCTCTCCCCAGGGCTGGGTTTTTACTGTGGGTGCCCGGAGGCTGGCATCCTCCGCCACCCCCATTCCTCCTATAGGATTGCACACATGTGCAATCAGTCTATGTCCAAAATCTCCCACTTACTTAGTCCACAGTGCTCTGGATGTAAACTAGGTGTCACTGGGTGGCACACTGCCCCTTAATGTGCCCTGCCCTAGGCCTGGCCCTTTTGCCCTGGGCCTGTCTCTCCTAACTCAGACCCAGGCTTAATCAGTGTGCTGCAATCTCTTATATATAGTGCCCCATTCGCCCACATCGGATGTCCCTTGGGGCAGGATGAGCGTTCGTATATAAGAGATTGTGGCTGCTGGGTCAAGTCATAGGAGTTTGAACCAGAGGGGCAATGGAGGACCAGGGCCACTAGGGTTTTTCCTGGTAGCCCAGTGGGCCACTCCGAGGCTGTTTGCACTTTAACAACAAGTGGAAAGTCACAAATAAAAAGTCTTACTGTGGCTAGCTTCCCCTCCTGTCAATGTCTGGCCCTACTGCTGCCATCTTTATCTGCTTCTGTTCTCTACAACTACTTCTGTGCAGCCAGCAAGGGTTGGGGGCTCCCCTCTGTACCCCCAGTTCTTTCGTTTTGCAACGACCCAAGACACAGCAGAAGAAAAAGGCCGGAGCACATGAGCCGAGAATTAGATAGTAAAGTTACCAGGAAACATTAAGCCGGGCGGGTTAACCCGAAACACTCGGCTGCCCCCATTTCTGCTGGAAATATATGGAAATCATTACGATTTGACAGGTTTTTTTCACTTTCTGCAACATATTTATAAATACAAATGATTCCCGTCATGTCCAATCTGCCCCCTTCTAAAAGCCTTTCTTAAACTTATTGAATTTGTCTCCAAGCTGTGAAAGGAGAAACGAGAAGCTCGGGGAGAAATCGCAACCATTAACATTTTTCTTTCCCCCAAACCAAGTAGAAATTGCCGTACGGTTCAGCTTAAAGCCTATTACGCGCAGACTATTACATCAAAATATGTATCTGGAGACAGTATTGGGAATGAAATCATTTAGCGGTTTGGAATGATGGGCCCCGGATAAAAGGGAGTCAGGAATAACATTATTTCAGGTCCATGGAAGAGCAGCCCCGGATTATTTACGCTGATACATTTTGTCACATTAGAGTTTCAGGCTGGGAAGGGAAAATGAGAAACAGGCTCCGTGTTCCCAGTCGTTCTGCACTGCTCTGGGGCAAGCGCCTGCTCCCATAAGGATTGTCACTTCCCCAGGAATGACAGAATTCCCCCATACCGGCAAAGAAGGCGGAACAGGGGCACGAGATCTAAATGGGAGAACCATGTGTTTTCTGTAAGGCTAACATACATAAGCACTATAGCCGAATTTAATGGAAAATTCCACAAAGATGCCGCCAATTCTGTATTATTTCAAATTAATAAATATATATAATACACAAGAGCC
Source organism: Xenopus tropicalis (assembly GCF_000004195.4). NCBI lineage: Eukaryota > Metazoa > Chordata > Amphibia > Anura > Pipidae > Xenopus > Xenopus tropicalis. The sequence continues at coordinate 23,536,381 of NC_030677.2, read as the reverse complement.
ATGAATATCCTGTATATTACATCCTGTTAGTAATGACACCAGTTATAATCGGTGCTCAGTGATGCAATTTCTGTCACATGACTCACTGAAACTTGTGTATTATAATAAATAGTTCCATGGCCTGTATAATAGCACCCACAGCCTCAGGCCATTATATGGTCATGGAACTCTTCTGTGAATTATAATACCCTTATATTTCAAAATAGGGGGTACTTTATTCACTATATATATATATATATATATATATATGGCCATCTCCCATAGACTCCATTTGAATCAATAAAATCCAGTTTTTAAAAAATCTGTTCTCTCTGTAATAATAAAACAGTACCTGTACTTGATCCCAACTAAGATATAATTACCCCTTATTGGGGGCAGAACCAGCCCTATTGGGTTTATTTAATGGTTAAATGATTCCCTTTTCTCTGTAATAATAAAACAGTACCTGTACTTGATCCCAACTAAGATATAATTACCCCTTATTGGGGGCAGAACCAGCCCTATTGGGTTTATTTAATGGTTAAATGATTCCCTTTTCTCTGTAATAATAAAACAGTACCTGTACTTGATCCCAACTAAGATATAATTACCCCTTATTGGGGGCAGAACCAGCCCTATTGGGTTTATTTAATGGTTAAATGATTCCCTTTTCTCTGTAATAATAAAACAGTACCTGTACTTGATCCCAACGAAGATATAATTATAATTATTGGGGGCAGAACAGCCCTATTGGGTTTATTTCATGGTTAAATGATTCCCTTTTCTCTGTAATAATAAAACAGTACCTGTACTTGATCCCAACTAAGATATAATTACCCCTTATTGGGGGCAGAACAGTCCTATTGGGTTTATTTAATGGTTAAATGATTCCCTTTTTTCTGTAATAATAAAACAGTACCTGTACTTGATCCCAACTAAGATATAATTACCCCTTATTGGGGCAGAACAGCCCTATTGGGTTTATTTCATGGTTAAATGATTCCCTTTTCTCTGTAATAATAAAACAGTACCTGTACTTGATCCCAACTAAGATATAATTACCCCTTATTGAGGCAGAACAGCCCTATTGGGTTTATTTCATGTTTAAATGATGTTTAGTGGATATAAATTACAGAGATCTTAATTACAGTAAGACCCCTTATCCGGAAAGCTCCAGGCCCCAAGCATTCTGGATAACAGATCCCATACCTGTAACAATGAGTAATGGATGTGCACAAAAGTTGCTTAAAAAGAACATTTACTTCCATTAGACAAAATGTTACTTTGGGGTTTACATCCCCTGTAACTGTGCATGGATCAGGGCAATATGTAAGCAAGGCACCGGGGGATTGGCTTGGGTCTTTTTTCGCCTGCAGCTGCCATGTTTCTATGTCAGATTGAAGACTTGCCCTTGCCAGTCAGTTTATCTATACATTGTACAGGGCAGTTCATGGTCTGCTCTCCAGGCATCAGTGCGGTGCTTAAAATAAATACCGAATTTGTCAAAGACGATAGAGAAAGGTCGGGAGGAAACAGATTTCTTTGACACATTTATTGCTGATATTTTCCACTAGTCACATTGCAGAACTAATAAGGGAATCTGTCCTTAAGCTTCATCATATTTGTTATTAAATTCACTGGAAGACGACACAATTTATTTAATGGCTGTGGGTCGCGCTGGCGGAGTATGCACTCTCCGTGGCTAACATTGGCCCCAGCGCCGCACACATTAGCTCACTGACCTACTTTGCTCAGCCCAAAGCAGCACGGAGAAATCCACTTTATTACTCGCTTTGCATTTGCTTTATGATTGATACAATTGTGTGTGTGTTATTATACTGTGTGTGTGTGTACATGTCTGTATATGCTTGTGATATGTGTATCTGTGTGTGTCACTGCACGCGTGTGTGTGTTACAGTGAGCTGTGCCTGTTGGCTGCAATAATCCCATAAAATAACGTGACTTGTGTAGCCCAGAATTCCACATACAGGAGATAAATAGAAAACAATTACAGGTATGGGACCTGTTATTCAGAATGCTCGGGACCTGGGTTTTTCCGGATAAGGGATCTTTCCATAATTTAGATCTCCTACATTAATTCTTCTAAAAAAATAATTTAAACATTAAAAAAAACCCAATAGGATTGTTCTGCCCCAATAAGGGGTAATTATATCTTAGTTGGGATCAAGTACAGGTACTGTTTTATTATTACAGAGAAAAGGGAATCATTTAACCATTAAATAAACCCAATAGGGCTGTTCTGCCCCAATAAGGGGTAATTATATCTTAGTTGGGATCAAGTACAGGTACTGTTTTATTATTACAGAGAAAAGGGAATCATTTAACCATGAAATAAACCCAATAGGGCTGTTCTGCCCCAATAAGGGGTAATTATATCTTAGTTGGGATCAAGTACAGGTACTGTTTTATTACTACAGAGAAAAGGGAATCATTTAACCATTAAATAAACCCAATAGGGCTGTTCTGCCCCCAATAAGGGGTAATTATATCTTAGTTGGGATCAAGTACAGGTACTGTTTTATTACTACAGAGAAAAGGGAATCATTTAACCATTAAATAAACCCAATAGGGCTGTTCTGCCCCCAATAAGGGGTAATTATATCTTAGTTGGGATCAAGTACAGGTACTGTTTTATTATTACAGAGAAAAGGGAATCATTTAACCATGAAATAAACCCAATAGGGCTGTTCTGCCCCAATAAGGATTAATTATATCTTAGTAGGGATCAAGTACAGGTACTGTTTTATTATTACAGAGAAAAGGGAATCATTTAACCATGAAATAAACCCAATAGGGCTGTTCTGCCCCCAATAAGGATTAATTATATCTTAGTAGGGATCAAGTACAGGTACTGTTTTATTATTACAGAGAAAAGGGAATCATTTTAAAATTTTGAATTGATTAAAATGGAGTCTATGGGAAATAACCTATTATTATTATTATTATTAACAGCAACAACAACAACAACAATAATAATAATAATAATAATAATAATAATAATAATAATAATAATATTTTCCAATGTTATTTTCTATTTTTCTCATTTATGTAGAATTCTGGTCTGGTTTTCATGTTTTTGCTAAATAAATTAGCACTTTAACCTTTTTTTTTTAAAATAAATATAAATGTGTAATTTTACATGGGATCTGTTATCCAGGAAGTTCTGAATTAAGGGAAGGCCATATCCTATAGACTCCATGTATTTGAAGGTAACTAAGCTGCCGGAATTCATATTGGTGGCAAAACTCTCCGATTGTGTTTATTTCATGTTTTTAGCAGACAGAGATTTAAATTACAGAAAGATCCCTTATCCGGAAAACCCCAGGTCCCGAACATTCTGAATCATAGATCCTGTAGATACCTGTATTGTATTAATAGTGGCATCATGTTAGTAATATTGCTTCTCTATACAGGTATCGGACCCCTTATCAGGAAACCCATTATTCAGAAAGTTCCGAATTACAGAAAGGCCATTTCCCATAGACTCCATTTTAATCAAATAATTCACATTTTTAAAAATGATTCCTTTTTCTCTGTAATAATAAAACAGTACCTGTACTTGATCCCAACTAAGATATAATTACCCCTTATTGGGGGCAGAACAGTCCTATTGGGTTTATTTAATGGTTAAATGATTCCCTTTTCTCTGTAATAATAAAACAGTACCTGTACTTGATCCCAACTAAGATATAATTACCCCTTATTGGGGCAGAACAGCCCTATTGGGTTTATTTCATGGTTAAATGATTCCCTTTTCTCTGTAATAATAAAACAGTACCTGTACTTGATCCCAACTAAGATATAATTACCCCTTATTGGGGGCAGAACAGCCCTATTGGGTTTATTTCATGGTTAAATGATTTTTTTAATAGACTTATGGGCTTATTTAGCAATTTTCTTGAATTTGAGTATACTTGTTTTTCTTATTTGAATAAACTTGCATTTTGCTAGTTCATTAATATGGAAAACTCATTTGAATGAAAAAACTTCTCGGATTTGCGCATTTAGATCTTTATATAACCTTTTAGAAATATCCATAGAATGTTTCTCTGAGAGAAAGTAGTGAACATTTAACTATTTAAGTGTTAAAGGGGTGGTTTACATACAGTATAAGATAACTTTTAGTTTTATATATAGAATGTACTATTCCTAGCAACTTTGCAATTGGTCTTTACTATTTTTTTTTTTTTTTTATAGTATTTGAATTATTTGCCTTCTTTGTCATCTTTCCAGCTTTTACTTGGGGGTCCCCCCCCATGTAAAACTGACACCACTAGCCAAACAAATGTTGCTCTCCGAAGCCACAATTTTATTGTTAATTTTTATTTCCTATCTTTCTCTTTAGTTCCTCTCTTATTCAGTGGCATAACTATTAGTGATGAGCGAATCTGTTCCGTTTCGCTTCGTCCGAAAAATTTGCGAATCTTTCAAAAGATCCGCGAAAGCGAAAAATTTGCGAAATGAGAAAAATGTTGTGTGGCAAAAAAAATTGTCACCCGTGGATATTATTCATCGCCCGGCTATTATTTTGTCGCCCGGCTATTATTTTGTCGCCCGCGGCTATTAATTCGTCGTACGGCTATTCTTTTGTCGCCAGTGGCTATTATTTCGTTGCGCGGCTATTCTTTTGACGCCCGCGACTATTCTTTTATGAAACCGGTGACAATTTTTGGACGTGCGGCAAATTTTTCCGCGGCTAATTCTTTCATCCGTTTCGTGAAACAATCCGCCAGTGGCGGAACGCAGAAATTCGCCGCAAATCCATGTCTGCCGAAACATTTCGCTAGTAACTATATATACAGCACGGACTGAGGGGTCCCCCCTCTCCAGCCCCTCTCCTACCTTAAATATAGTGACACAGTTGGGGCCCGGACATTGGGGCGGGGGAAGAGGGACTGGTTGCGCCGGGTCCTCTCAAAAGATTTTTGTTATGTCGCTGCTTCTATTCATATTCCCATCTCTCATTCACACCACTGCCTGGTTGCTAGGGTAAAGAAGGCCATAGCAACCAGATAGCTGCTGAAATTCCAAACTGGAGAGCTGCTCAACAAAAAGCTAAATAAATGAAAACCCACAAAAAAAACAATTGCAAATTGTTTCAGAATATCAATGTCTACATTTAATCTCTTTGCAAAAGGTCAAAACTTTATATTTCTTCGTAATGCCTGAGCAGTCAGGCTCCTTTAGCCTCCTTACTTGCCAGCCTTACAACAGGATACCTAGAGCAGCATTTACTTTCCCCTGCACTTTAGGATATGCTCATTTGCTGCTCGCTGCCTGTATGTTTATTCTGCCAAACTGGATGCAAACTTGGCTTTTCATCCGCTCGCTGTCCCCGCTCTCCATTGCTGGTGGAATATTACGCTCACACCAGAGAGACATTTCTATCCACTTGTTTAACTCCCCTGGGTGTTATTTTCCGGTACTAACACTAATTATTGTCTGGAGTTAAGCATTATAAATGGCAACAAGGAAGCAATCAAATAAACATAAAAGCCAGCAGCCAACCTAGCGAAAAATACCATTTTATTCCTGAAAAGAGCGAGGCAATGTCATATCCTATTTCTCCAGCCAGTCGTAACGTCCAATGGCGCGGCCGATTCAAAAGAAGGAATATTTATTTTGGAAATAAGTGGGCAAATTTGCATAATAAATTGCTTCAAGATGTTGTCACCTCATAAAAGGATATTGTGTTTTGCCTTCATGGTCATTAAGATATGTGTATATATATCTAAGATATATATTGGAGTGTCTTGCAGTTAACAGCTACTTAAGAACATGATTTAGTAATAAATTTATTGCATACAATTATGGGAATCAGAAACATGCCTGGCTCCCCCTCCAAAAGTCATTTCATCTACTCACAACTATGAGCCAAGGCAAAATGTGATTGTGAGAGTTCTGTTCTACCACACTGCCACCTAGTGGCTGATATATGAGTGAGCGCGGTAATATCAAAGCAAAACCAGTGGTTATTATTAGCAGGTATTAAGAAAGTACAATTGAAGTACAGGAATGGGACCTGTTATCCAGAATGCTCATGTTTTCCAGATAAGGGGTCTTTCTGTAAATTGGATCTACATATTTTAGGTCTATAATTTAAACATTAAATAAACAAAATTGAATTGTTTTGCTTCCAATAAGGTTTAATTATATTTCAATTAGAATTAAGTATAAAGTATTGTTTTATTATTACAGACAATAAGGAAATAATTTTAACATTTTGCACGCAGTCCTGGGAGGGGGTAGGAGGTTGGGGGCTGGGAATGGGGCGGCCTCTGGGCTCCTAAATTGTAAATCCAGCGTTGTCAGCCAGTGTGAGCAAAATACTGCTTTTTATTCATTGTTTCTATCTCTGTATCGGCAGCCTTGTTGGGGTCCCTGCTAACTTAGTAAAATTGGGGCCCATGATTACTGGTGGTGGCCCTGTGGTATAATGTACTGTACAAGTGGAAGGAAGCAGTATATGAGATAGATGCAAGAATAAAGTCTGATAGCACTTCTAACAGGGAATGAACCTGTCTAACTTAGAGAAAGGAAAAGAGTGGTGCAACTCTCAAAAGAGCGACTGCAACTCTCTCCCAGCAAAACCCAAGAAATCATTTGGAAGAGATTATGAGTAAAAGGAATTCCAATATAACCGAAGAACTGAAGCCTTTGGAAGTAATATTCTCTGCAGTTGCTAAAGAACAAGTCCTTTTCATAGCATTTCTGCAAATAAGAACTATTTATCATCAGCCCAGGGATCTCAGCCTGAAAGCAAGACCGGCATGTGGTCTCTATTCCCAGAATTTCCCCTGCAGAACGACGCACAGTTGTTTCCATAAGATCAGTGCGTGGGGTCCCATATTGACTATTTAGTGCAAGAATGGATGAAAATGAAAAAGCTGGCTGGCAAATGGCGCCCTTGGGTATAATGTATAGCGCCATCCAGCATGGTATTGGCCAGCACTTGTGGCCACATTGCTCGGTATCTCATTCGTTTGCCCACAGGCTCATCAATCTCATATCCCCACCCAAACTGGCTTTTGTAACCAGCTTCCAATTGTATTTTAGTGGCCTGGGTACTGCATTCCCTATGTCAGATTCTGGGCTAGTGGCACATCCATTAAAGCTTTAAGCTCTAACGGAACTGTAAGTTGGTATGATGCCACCATGATACAGCATTCAAAGGAACATGGAGATCATCTAGAGAGCAATAACACTAGTTGGGTGTAGGGAGGCTGTCCTCATTATCTAATTAATCAACTGTCAGACTTAGAGGTCCATGATTCTGGTTTGGCCATTGCCACTTCCAAATATGTTTATACAACATCGGACTGGGGTGCCAGGGGCTCAACAGAAACCTCAGACTGTGGGCCCACTTTCAATTTTTCCTTTTCTCTTCACTCACCTTCTTCATTCTCTCAATCATTTCTCTGTACATATTATTATCTATACTTTCTTCCATTCTTCTCTTAGTTCTCATGTAGAAATGAGGAATGACCATGGTGTAGACATACAAAGCAAATGGCTGGGTGAGCAGGAGGGCCCACTGATATCTGGGCACCCCGGGAGTTTTCCTGGTATCCTGGTGGGTCAGTCCGACACTGTGTTTATACAACAAATCTGCCCCCATCCAGAAAGCAAAGTATAAAGTCATGGCATAAAGGAAATGAGCAAATACAACAGAAACAGAAAGCAGCCTAAATGGAAAATACAGATGATGGGGGGAAGAATGAAAGGAAGCAGTGAGAATAGAAAATGTATGTATATTCAATAAGGGATCAGAAAATAGAATGAAATAGGGGGGAACATACCACTGACAGAATAGGGATGCATAATGGGGGAAACAGAGAAGCAAGATGAATGAGCAGATAAATGGGACTCAAGGTGAGGACAGAAGGACAATGGCACCCAGGGAAGCATTGGCCTTACTGTGTAAGTGCTCTTCCTAAAGGAAAATAACCAGCAGGTGGCGCCGTTGTAACAAAATGCATTCATATTTACAGTGGAATTAAGAAAAAATAATAATAATTGAATTAATAATAATGTATGTATATATGATGTATAAATAATATATAAATAAATAAATAATAAATGTAAATTGTCAAAGTAAAAGTGAAAAAGTAAAAGTAGTCCTTTTCCAAACATGAAGTAGCCGAAGACATTGTGGAGGAGATTGTCAGGAGAAAGAATGAGGGCTGGGCTGATGGTCTTCTAGAATAACACTCTCATCAACTTATTTTAAAGGTTTACTTATCCTTTAAAAATAAAATCAGTCCTGCGGTACTTCATAGGGGGCACAGTGGCACCATTTCCCTTCTGCTCCTTACATAAAATGGAGCTGGGAGCCTGTGTTATAGGCTTTTGGGGTTGGGGGGTACTGCGCATTGGCCCAAAGCAATAAACACCTGGAAATGGAAGAAAAATGGCGCTGCCATAGTCCCCTTTCAGGTACCCCGGCCCCAGTTCCCCAACACATTTAAGCAACCGACCCTTAGTGCCATTCCGTCCCACTGCCACAAGGTTACTTTCTGAATACCTCTAATAGATTTTAGGGAATCTTAAAAGAAACAAAACTTCAAAAAATACCCGTTTAACAACTTTTGATCTTCATATGCAGAACATACTTTATTCAATTGGGAAAAAAAAACAACAACCCAAGGCCCTTGTTCTGAATGTGACAGGCAGATTTATTATCCGTTATTCCTTGTTTTAATGTTTTAATAGCGGTGCTAGACGCATCCGAAGCCCCGCTCATTGTATTTCAAAGGAAAGAATTGCCTTTGAAAAGCACGGTATGTATAATATAAAAAAGGCCTCGGGATCTTATTGCTTATTCATTAATCAATCAGGACTAAGGGGGGGGGGGGCGCTGACAGAAAGCATTTGAATCTCCCTATTTTTGGAAGAGGAATAGAAGTGGAATAAGTTAATGTGCCAATATGATAAATTATCTACTTGTCCCAATGTTATTCTTGCTGAAAGGAGATAAGAAGGGGATTCTTTTGTTTCCTTGCCTGGGAACAGGCCCCCCCCCTAATCCCGCGGCGGGTTTTATTATGCGTAATTATGCAACGCAACTTTTGGTAATGATTATTGTGAGGGATATTGGTCAGCTGGTTCATATATTATATATATGGTTCTGAGGCTGAAGATACACATATGGGGGGGGCAGGGGGTTATGCTACGGGGCTGATTATTAAGAGCTTTAGGGCAAAAACACAAAATGGTGGAAGTTTGAAACTTCTCCCAGTTTGTAACTTTGATGCTTTTTCTCCCTTTCCCTAAGCAACTTCAGCAGTGCTTTTGTTAATTACCCCTTAAATGACCCCTAGTACCTGAGGAACCATCCAGAAATCCCTGGGGGGCATAGTTTGGGGGCCGCCTCCCAAAAACTGGGGCCCTCGGCACAGGCCCATTGGTGCCTATATATAAATGTGGCCCTCCTGCTTATAGAAGAATAGCCATAGGTGTATTGGCCCCACAGATACAGTGCATGTTAAGATCGCTGTAGATAGAGTCCTACATTGGGTCAGGTACCTGCGGAATAGCCACAAAGTGATTGGGTTTTCGGTAGAAAGTCCCTGACTCCCTGACCATGCTGCAGTCTGTGGGTACAGTGCCGGACTGGCCTATCAGGATACCAGGAAAACTCCCGGTGGGCCCAGGTGTCAGAGGGTCCTTTGCTTCTATTTAGGGGGTGTGGGGGACGCGGCCGGCGGGGGCACCTGCAAGGCCCCTGCACCCCCCAGTCCGACCCTGGCTATAGGGGTAACAGTCGCTGAATGAACCACATGGAAGCACTACTTATGCCCTAGGGACAGAATGTAATATGTAATATCTGTGTTTGTTTCAAGCAATTCCCCAAAAGTGGGATCTCTGATATTTATTCTTCTTTGCTTTTCGTGTTCCAGCAAAGAGCTCTAAATGTTTAACTGTGTCTGTTTCAAGAAAAACGACACCTCTATGTAGGTCACCAGGCCCGGATTTGTGGAAAGGCCACAAAGGCCCGGGCCTAGGGCGGCAAAATTTGGGGGGCGGCATGCCGCCCCGCCGCACCAAAATATTACAGTTTATTGCGCATACGGAGCAATGGGGAACTCTCCCCCACTGCTCCGTATGCGATTGAAAAAGGCCGCGCATGCGCAATCGCGAGTTCGCGCATGCGCGGGGGGGAGGTTCGCCGTTCGCGCATGCGCAGGGGGCGTTCGCCTTTCGCGCATGCGCCGGGGGCCATGACAGAGAGGGGGCGGCCTCGGGGCGCCTGGCCAACAAATCCGGCCCTGTAGGTCACTATAAAAATATATCACATAAAGCTTATATATGAAGCCCTGCTTCACCTAAATAAACCATTTTCTTAAAAATATACTTAGTAGTATGGTGGTTTAGATGCCCTGTAATACGTCCAACATGCGCTTTTGAATGAACCATAAAACTTGGGTTTTGGAACCCGGTAACCTGTGTCACATCTATTTATACTATAATTATATTTTACAATAGGGAGTATTTACATAGGGATTAAATTAGATCCAATTTATACATTCTTAATGACAGGTAATGAGGCAGGGTCGCGTAAAAAAAGGGCGCAATCACGTCAAATTGGGCGCAGGCAACCCAAAAAGTTGCGGGCGACAAAAAAAATTGTGTGACAAATGCATTTTGCGAATATTTCGCCGTTTCACAAATCTTCTTGTCGTTTTGCGAATTTTATGGCGAAACGCAGGGTCGGACTGGGGTGTGAAGGGCCCACTGAGTCTCCCATCCCAGGGGCCCTGCAGGTGCACTCAGCCTCTAACCCCCCCAGGGGCCCCCCTAACCCCCCTCGCAGGGCCCCCACCCGACGTCCTCCCCCGAGCGCATAAATTTGATGCGTCAGGGGAGGAGCGTTCGGGAGGGGGAGCGCTGGCAAGGGTCGGGTCTGGGCCGCCGGGGCCCACCGGGATTTTTCCCGGTGTCCCAGCGGCCCAGTCCGACCCTGGCGAAACGAAATGGGACAAATTCACTCTTCACTAGTTGTAAGGCAACTTAATGCATTTCCAAGATTAACCTAACTGATGGGAGGTATGATGGGATACAGAGGCTGAGCCTAGAGGGTGACTGGGAGTTTTCTCCTTGCTGCCAGCATTGTGTTCCCTAGAGAGAGAGATAGTAGTGGTTACACTAGCGAGTAACACTCAGCCCCAGGGCTTGTATTGGTGCCAGCCAAGCATTTGTCTTCAAAGTCTTCCTGGCCCATTCAGCACTTCACTGATTATAGGGTCACGTAATCTGTACAGACAGGGAGGCCGGGGGTGCCACTTCTCCAGCAAATTGGATAGAACTGCGAGGTGATTTCATTTCAGTAAGCATGCAATGCTTATATATATGTATTATTTCTATAGAACTGTTTGCATACACGGTGCTGTATAGTTAAATATACTGTCTATCTTTTCTTTATCTATCTGTCTGTCTGTCTATCTATCTATCTATCATCTATAGATGAAAAATAGATATATAACTAAATAAACTATATAATACCATACAAAACTAAAATCCTTATTAACAATAAAGCCATTAGGCCGATGTGAATTAGTCTGAAAGTGATAACAGATGTGGGGATTTTCTCCTGTGTTTGTTTCAAACCATTTTGTACTGAGATTGTCAGTGTCAGATCCCCTAAAGGTACAAAGGAAATGTGAGGCCAGAGGTCGGTAACCTATGGCTTATGTGCTGTTCAACTACAACTCCCAGAATTCATTGCCAACTATACCAGTCTGTAGATAGTTATTAGCTGATCCATACAATATAAGGGACTATAATGAGTGACTATATTCATGTTGTACATATATGGGTTATTTTCTCATTGGACTCTATTCTACTTGTTGGCAGGGCCCCTGCGCAGGGGACAAATGGGTTAATAATTATGGTTCCATGGGTAAGATGGCCCTACTAACTTGTAGTAACTTGTAGTATGGGGCCCCATGATTCCTAATGATGGTCCTGAGGGCAACACTGACATAAGGTCCTAATGTCTTAATCTTGTCCCTACCTATTGTTGCTGTCTTGTCTATCGGTCAACAGCCTGTCCCACTGTGTCTTTCCCTACTGTCGCCAACTGTGTGCGCTGGAAGGGTTGAACTTGATGGACTTTGATCTTTTTTCAACCCACCTTGGCTATATAACTATGTAACTTGTACTATGGTTGCATTTGTGTGTTGTTTGCGTCGGTGGAGGTACAAATCCCGCAATTCATTAGGTGTAAGTCAATTTAATGTGTAGGAAATCGGTAGGGCAGCAGATCAGTGGGTTACAGGTAGTGAGTAACAATATTGCCTTTAGGATGGTAGGGGGTTTGGTGGCAAATGGTGTGTTGAGCAGTCTCCTGGGGGTGGTTGTTGGGGGGCCGCATATGTGTGAACTGAGTGAATAGTTGGGGGTGGTCATCTTTGGAGCCAACACTACTCTGGAGTCTGTAAATGGTCCGTTGTGTTTCTCATTGGGTCCAATCAGGTCTGGACTGGGACTTAAAAATAGGCCCTGGCATTTCAAGTACCCAGAAACCCAAACAGCCCCCCCCCACCAGCCCAATAAATAGTGACTGTCTATGGCATCTTACAGCAGCCCCTCTGGCATTTGCCAGAACCCACAGACTGCCAGTCCAGGTCAGATACATGCCTGCATAATGGGCCATGAAGAGCAATCCCATCATTCTAGGACTAAAGTGTTTTGCTGTTATAAAGTTTACAAGTGACTGACCAGCTGACAGAATGAGCCGAGACAGGATTAGGAACGCTGGGATAGAGTTCAACTTGAAAGCGATGCAGCCTCGCAGGCCCACAGATACCCATCTCCTGTGCTAAGGGAGTCTGCCCTTTATATCTCAACAACCAACAAACGTATTGCAATCCTGAGATAAAGCGAGTGTAAGTGGGCTATTTTCAATTAAAGGGGAAGTTAAACTTTTAATCTGGTATAAAAAACATACCATACATATGCACACTGTTTGCACAGGGCTCTGGAAGGGGTCTCGCCTTATAGATCAACATAATTAAAATAGAAGCAGGACATGCTTGTGATAGGATCTGTCCAATCAACAGGGTTGTATATATTACAGAACTACAACTCCCAGAATCAGCTGTAGGGCAGCCAAGCCTAAAGCTTCATATTACAAAGCTTTGTGCCCTATTAAAAGCTTAGAAGGTCCGTTTGTTTAACCTTTCTTAACGGCAGTTTGACCTTGTCAGAAAGCACAAATCACTTGACCGAAGCTGTTCTGGGAGGGAATTAGAGTGGGATTAGCCTGTCTCTGTCTGGGGGGGCAGCAGATTCCTGAATAGAGTGCAGTTCATGTGTGCGCTAATTAGGGGAGTACAATCAGCAGGTTCTGACTCACTAGTGTGTGGGTTGTAGGTATTGCTTGGATTAGGGATCTGCAGCCTCCATCTCCCCAGCCTTTGCTGAACTGCAGGTCACTAGGGTTGGGTAGGAGTGCATTTGCCCTAAGCACTGGCATTTGATGCACTATATGTATGTATGTATAACTTTATTTATAAAGCGCCACAAGGGTACGCAGCATACAATCTTACAATATACACAATTACACACAGGGAGGACAAGTGTTATAATAAATACAATAAATAAGTATAAATACACAGGGAATAAGTGCCATGTGGTATGAGACACTGTAGGAAGGAGGTCCCTGCCCCATAGAGCTTACAGTCTAAGTATATATATTGATATTATCCACAAAAATAATAACCTGTAAATATAAACTGTTCTTATGTCCCTTTAAAATAGGAAACACGTTGCTTTTTGTGCATAATAAGTACATGATAAGTACATAAGAATAAGAGCTGCCACAATGCTTTCCTTGGAACAGATAATGTAATCTCTTTATGCTCATTGGGAGGGCAATAGCAGTGAGAATAGTCATGCTGATGTAATATGGCAGCGCAGAATAACTTGTTAACTGTATTCTAAATATAATGCCATATTATAACTAAAGGCTAACAACTAAATAGGGTTAAGAAGATCTAATAATCATGGGGTTTGGAGATATCCCTTCTGTTTATATGGGTTCCATGATCTCCAGGTTTCACAAAATGGGACAAATAAGGGTCCTACAAGACAGGAGGGGGTGCACAGGTCAGTTTAACACCCAGTTTAATAACCCACAAAATATTGCCATTGTAGCACCCAACCCGTACCCGCATCTTTCCACATTGTATGTGCCTTATGAGAACTTCAGGAGCAGAGAAAGAGTGTACTTACCCATAATGACCCACACCCAACGCAAACCCGAAATGGTCACCCCAATTTCAACCCTAACATGCCATGGTAAACCCATTGGTCAACCCCCATATACAATCAGGGTTATAAATATTGCCCTATACAACCAGCCTTTAAATGGTGTACCATAGTCACCATCAGGGTGTATTCCAATCAGGTGGACAGTGGCAGAGTGGGGCCCCAATAAACACTGTCAATAAGGGGGGGGGATTGCAGGGAAGAAAGCATAGCTTGGGTGGATAAAGGGCCAGTGTTTACATAGTGGGTTGTGGCCAGACTAGATCAAGGTATGACTATGAGGACATGATCATTTTTTTTGTGGGTGCCATGCTACTTTGTTGGCAGGGTCTACTGCCCTGGGGGCCTGAGTTACCGATGGGTTAATAATTGGGGTCCTCCACCATAGTTATTTACTAGCTACTCTTTGCATAGCTATAGCATAATTCAGAATGCAGTTGCAGTGTATTTATACAATGGAATTTGGCTATAGGAGGCATCTGCTTATTGAGTACCTGGCAGTATAATATAGCCATTAATCATATCTTTCATACATTTAAAACAAAACATCACTTTCAAAAGCCAATTCAAAATTTCCAAACTGGATTAAATTGTATAAGCAAAGCCTCTATTGTACATTTCCTGTGGGAACTGATGTTTCAGATACTCAGGTAAGATGTCTGATTGGATAAAGCCTGTGTTTAATAACCTTATCCAGCGATTGCCTTTAATGTGACAGCACACCTAAAAAAACATCAATAAATATTTTCATTTTTCAACGGGAGGCGCGGAATGGAAATGGAAGCGCAGGGCTTTGGGCTTTGGACGCTCAACTTCAAGAGTTTTAGTGGTCAAGGGCACCGCTGAGATAATGCATTCTTCCTATTACGGGCGGCGAAGGCAAAATATGATTCTTATTAGCAGTTACCCAAAGCAGATGTGAGCGCAATATTTATTTATTGGCAAATAGAAAACATAATGCTGAGTGAATAGTTCTGAAAGTAACGCGACAACAGCAACTCCAGTCCTTCCTACACGTCACAACTGGGGAATGAAATCATGTTTCCTTCCTTTTCTTTCTGTTATATCAAAAGCATTCTGATACTCAGCCAATATGTTTTCTACTCACTACAGCTGTCCCGTCGTATATTCATTATTTTATAATAGTTATATGTATTGTATAAACAGTACAAAGTGTAAAGTTAGCATCAATAAAGGCTGACGTCTAATAGCGCTAAATACAGTTTTGTTGCTTTTAGCCCTTGCTTATCTGTTTGCATTGTATATATGTCCTAATAAAAGGTTCGATGTAATGTGATCTTGCAGGAAGTACAGTAAAGGTTGAGCTCTAGCAGGGAGTGCAAAAAGGAAATGCTACGCTCCAGCAGTACAGTAAAGGAGGAACCCTGTTCTAGCTGGAAGTTCTGTAAAGGAAGCACTATGTTCTCACAGGAAGTACAATAAAGTAAGCCATATAGTAAGTATAGTAAAGGCAGCACTATGTTCTTACAGGAAATACAGTAGGGGAAGCCCTACACTCTAGCAGGAAGTACAGTAAAGGGAGTGCTGTGCTCTAACAGGAAGTACAGAAAGAAACTGCTGGGGACAGCTTTAAAGGCTTAGGTATAGTAAAGACAGCACTATGTTCTTACAGGAAATACAGTAGAGGAAGCCCTACGCTCTAGCGGGAAGTACAGTAAAGGGAGCCCTATGCTCTAGCAGGAAGTACAGTAAAGGGAGCCCTATGCTCTAGCAGGAAGTACAGTAAAGGGAGCCCTATGCTCTAGCAGGAAGTACAGTAAAGGGAGTGCTGTGCTCTAACAGGACGTACAGAAAGAAACTGCTGGGGACAGCTTTAAAGGCTTAGGTATAGTAAAGACAGCACTATGTTCTTACAGGAAATACAGTAGGGGAAGCCCTATGCTCTAGCAGGAAGTACAGTAAAGGGAGCCCTATGCTCTAGCAGGAAGTACAGTAAAGGGAGCCCTATGCTCCAGCAGGAAGTACAGTAAAGGGAGCCCTATGCTCCAGCAGGAAGTACAGTAAAGGGAGTGCTGTGCTCTAACAGGACGTACAGAAAGAAACTGCTGGGGACAGCTTTAAAGGCTTAGGTATAGTAAAGACAGCACTATGTTCTTACAGGAAATACAGTAGGGGAAGCCCTATGCTCTAGCAGGAAGTACAGTAAAGGGAGCCCTATGCTCTAGCAGGAAGTACAGTAAAGGGAGCCCTATGCTCTAGCAGGAAGTACAGTAAAGGGAGCCCTATGCTCCAGCAGGAAGTACAGTAAAGGGAGCCCTATGCTCTAGCAGGAAGTACAGTAAAGAGAGCCCTATGCTCCAGCAGGAAGTACAGTAAAGGGAGCCCTATGCTCCAGCAGGAAGTACAGTAAAGGGAGCCCTATGCTCTAGCAGGAAGTACAGTAAAGAGAGCCCTATGCTCCAGCAGGAAGTACAGTAAAGAGAGCCCTATGCTCCAGCAGGAAGTACAGTAAAGGGAGCCCTGTGCTCTAGCAGGAAGTACAGTAAAGGGAGCCCTGTGCTCTAGCAGGAAGTACAGTAAAGGGAGCCCTATGCTCCAGCAGGAAGTACAGTAAAGGGAGCCCTATGCTCTAGCAGGAAGTACAGTAAAGAGAGCCCTATGCTCCAGCAGGAAGTACAGTAAAGGGAGCCCTGTGCTCTAGCAGGAAGTACAGTAAAGGGAGCCCTGTGCTCTAGCAGGAAGTACAGTAAAGGGAGCCCTATGCTCCAGCAGGAAGTACAGTAAAGGGAGCCCTATGCTCTAGCAGGAAGTACAGTAAAGGGAGCCCTATGCTCCAGCAGGAAGTACAGTAAAGGGAGCCCTATGCTCTAGCAGGAAGTACAGTAAAGGGAGCCCTGTGCTCCAGCAGGAAGTACAGTAAAGGGAGCCCTGGCTGTACAATGTTACAGTGCACAAAAGTACACACAGGGTGGAAAAATATCATAATAAATACAATGAATAGGTATAAATACACAAAGATTAAGTGCCATCTGGTATGAGACACAGTAGGAAGAAGGACCCTGCCCCGTAGAGCTTACAGTCTAAGTAAAGGCAGCGCTGTGTACTAGCAGGAAGTACAGTAAGGGAAACACTATGCTCTAACAGGAAGTACAGAAAGAACTGCTGGGGACAGCTTTAAAGGCTTGGATCATTACTGTTACAGGGCTGATAAAACTCAGGGCTCGTACAAAAAGTTCAGTATATTCAGCATTTTTAGCCACATTATTTATTAGTTCTTCTTCTGGCATGAACGTATATATCTGTATCTGTGCATCTGTTTCTATATATATGGCTTAATAACTTCTCTTGCCTTATGAAGCTATTACAGTCCCTATTCATTTTGCTGTTGAAATGTTGACATTTGGTGGAGCCTCACATCGAGCAGGAGATGGCTAAAGTAGCCTCATACACATCTCTGTAATGGAATCCATATTAGATGGCACGGCTATGGGAGCATTCCTGACAGTTTGACAGGATGTTGATATGCATTTACTGTCAGGCTTCCCTTAGCGCTGGCTATTGTATTTGTAGAAATACTAGGGCTGTCATCAGGGGGGATACATGGGGGAACTGTAATTAGGTACCCAATGACAGAGTTGAAAAGTATGATTTTGGTTAGTAAAAGGTGGGGCTTTTATGGATCATGGGTGGCGTTGCCATTAATGTAAGAACCATTAAGGCCCCATTTTACTTGCTGGCAGGGCCCACCACCCCTTGGGCCTAGGTAACCAGTGGGCTAATAATCAATTACTGATGGGAGTCCTGAAAAGTCAATAAAATGTAACTATTACTTTAGAATATAAACCACTAGTTATAGGTTGGTTTAGGCTAATAAATGCACCCTAACTAGCCTGCTGCTTTGTTTCACTTAACAAGCCATGGCCCAAGGGGAGATTAGTCACCAGCAGGCGACTAATAGTGATGAGCGAATCTGTGGCATTTCGCTGAAAAATTTGCGAATCTTTGAAAAGATCCGTGAAACGTCGAAAAAATCACAAAACAGCGAAAATGTTGTGCGGCAAAAAAAGTATTATTTTGTCGCACGACTATTTTTTTGTTGCACGGCTATTCTTTTGTCACATGCAGCAATTCTTTTGTCGCCCGCAGCTATTATTTTGTCGCACGGCTATTCTTTTGTCGCACGCGGCTATTCTTTTGTCGCCCGTGGCTATTATTTTGTCGCACGGCTATTCTTTTGTCGCCCGCAGCTATTATTTCGTATCGTGGCTATTCTTTTGACGCCAGCGACTATTCTTTCTTGACGCCGGCGACAATTTTTGGACGTGCGGCGAATTTTTCAGCTGCAAATTTTTTTATCTGTTTCACAAAACTCGGAAATTCGCCACAAATCCATGCCTGGCATCACTAGCGACTAATATAAATTGTATTCCTTTTGGCAAACAGGGTGAATCGCCAGTGGGAAGGCATACGTTTCCAAAGTCACCCAAAGTTTCCTGCTGGAGGAAACTTTGCATGACTTTGGAATATTGGTAGCTGAGATTTACGCAGGCAACTAATCTCCACGTGGGCCATGGACAGTAACACATAGGACAGTATCTACTGCAGTTATAGGCAGAGGGCTAATTTACTCACAGTGACACTCCCCAACCAATAAGATATTGGCTTTCATTTTTTACCTTGTAGGAGACTGATAAACAATGGTTGCTGACTGGGCTCTACGGGTAACAGCAATTTAGCATCTATGTCAGTAAATTAACCCTAGGGTCAGACTGAGGAGCCAGGGACCCAGGGCACTTGGCTTACGTTCCAACATGAAGTTCCCACTGGTTCTCTTGTCCTTTTTCTTCTTCTCTGTTGCACTGGAAAAAAACCTGGAGTTCAGGTATTTAGGGCCAGAAGGTTGTCAAAAGTCCTGCCCCCCTAGAGATTTTTCTTGAGTTCTAGTGTGCCAGTCAAACCCTGGTTATAGAGGTTGGTTTGCCCAGTCTGACCAAAATGTGTTTTTTTTTTGTTTTTCTTTTACTGTACTGCCCCTTTATAATGCCTATATTCCCACACCAGTCTTTAACATATGCCTGCCCCATGGAAAGGTGTGAGGATCTTCTGTGTTCCCGGTGACCAACTGTATGGGACAGATTTATCAAAATCTTTGTGATGAGCAAATCTGTCCCATTTCGCTTCGCCGAAAAATTTGAGAAACTATCAAAAAATTTGCGAAACGGCAAATAAATTGTGAAACGTGGGTGTCGTTTGACCAATTTGGCTTTTTTATGGTAAAAATGTCATCATAAGCCCATTATTTACAGTATGGCAAGTGCAATTTATATATGAAAGGTTACTAAATGACTATATAAACTTTATGCAGAATAGTGTGAGATGTACACTCCCTATAAATACATATGTTATGGGAATATAGAAGAAAAGGAATAAAAATGACAATATATTGCAGAAAACATATTTTGCTTTGCGAGGGAGAACATACAAGTGATTCATGATACATACGTGGGGAAAGTCACATGGAATGAAGTGCAGCAAATGGGCTGGTAGGGATGTGATCCATTAGGTAACTCTCTGCACATCTGCTGCAATGGGGAGACCATATTTCACATTCTAGACCAAGTCAGAGAATAATAAATATAATATATTCCATATTAATAAGAACAAGGTCCCGTGCTTCTCCGGGATGATTAAATAGGAATGTTAGAATGTGTTTGGAAGGGAATGTTCCCATGATGCAGTGCGGCGCTGGCATTGAAATAAAGTCCCGCGGTTTGGGAACAAAGTGTCTGATGACTGGGGGTCTAACTTGGGCTGTTAATGTGACAATCGTTTGGGAACATGGATTCCCTGTAAATGAGGCTTGTTGTCATTGCTCAACTGTACTGAATATTGGCTGATCTTCTCACCAGCAAGTCTGATGTTAAAGGCAAACTAAAGCTTCACTTCTTCCTAGCTAGTGTTGCATGGAAGTGTTGCTTTGACCATTTTGCACTGGTCAGTAAACTGCAAGTATATCGGCTCTACTTATATCTGCAAGGGGCAGCAACATGGTGGGGATATGAGGGTACATTTACATGTCCTTTAGTGTGTGATTCAGTGGCAGAACTACCAGGGTGCGGGGGAGAGACTGCACCCTGGCCCGCACCCCATGTCACCCACCGGAACTCCATATGTGCAATTCCTGCATATGACTTTATTTGGAGGGGGTGGCTGCTCCATGCCTTCAACTGCTGCTCTGCAGAACCCCATGCAGCCCCACAAAGACTTTTTCCCACCTTATTCCAATCTGATGGGGGTTAAATCTAATTAGCACCAACACAGAAACCATAAGCTTTACTGAGCAACCCCATTCTTTTGGACAGGCTTTGAGAGCTATTTATGGAGAATTCTGGCCCATGCAGAGAGCCGTGTCACATGAACTGGTCCTTTGGGCGCATCATAATATTTCAGAGCTACTGGACAAATTCGTGGAAAATCTGCCACTGGTTTGCTGAAAGTTTGTGATTTTGTGATGCTGGCAGCCATCTTTGTTAGAGGCACAAGATTCTTTGCCCTTAAAGATTAGTTAGCAGAAATGGATCTTATTTTTATTCTTTACACAGGGCTGCACTGCTTGTGGTAACTAAGGATGGAATGTAGTAACCAAAACTAGACAAAATCTAGACCACCAAAATACAATTAGTATAGTGAGAGCAGATAGTGGCACCCAAGATACCCAGATTAATTTGGGCCCCCCCATGCAGACCCCTCTGAGCCATTCTGTTATAAGTATTTACATTACCATTATGAATTGGATTCTCTATTCAGACGGGTGAAAATGCTAATATTGAGCATTGGCATTAGCTCCCCCCGTGGCACAGAGTACAATGCAGGTAGCTGTTAGACAGGGGGATGAATGGATAATCACCCAGACATTGGGGGGCAGATAGGGGCCATGAACTGAGCTGGGCTGGGTCACTGCAGGGGAACAGATTGTCACATCCAGCCAATGAGGGCAGGGGACACATGAGGACAGTAGGTGGCACAGAAAGCCCATTGTGCTACGGGCAGGACATCAGCCAGGGAAAAAGGTCTCAGAGCAGATCTAATGGCAACAAGAAATCAGTCTGTTCTTTTATATTGTGTCGACCTGTGTTGTTACATTATATAGGTCTCTGTGTGTTACAATATCATTGTGTATTAAGCCCACCTTGTATCATGCTGTATCTGTGCCACCTTGTGTGTCTGCCCTATGTATTATACTATATTTCCCCTTGTTCACTGTAGGCTTTTGTCTAAATTATGTGTCTGTTTTATCAAGCTGTTTTATCTAAACTGACATTTTATTTCTGTAAAAAATTGTACTGACACGTATGTAGTCCTGGGAATATATTCATTTTACTTTAGTTTCCCCAGGCAGTCTTTCTGCATATTATATATTGCACAATTCTTTATTGAATCCTGGTTACAATACTGTCCCCTTTACACTTTCTTGCTCTGTATCATAAAGTTAAGTTTTCATATAAAACTCTGCTGAATAGAATTGGCACAAAAGGATTGTAACTGAATCAACTGCAAACAGTATTATCCACAATATTTAGTATATTCCATAGATATATATAATCGTATATAATTCCAAAGAAGTTCAAATTGCCTGATTTATGTGATAAATTGCTATAATTCCTATCCTGTATATAATCTTTTATGGTTCCTATATATAATCTATTATGGTTTATGACATTCTCCTCTATACATTTAGTAACCTGCCAGTTATTCATTAAATAGAATTATTTTTTCCTTTTTTTTTTCAGACCTGAAAGAGCCAAAAAAGAGTCGATGGCCAAGTGTTTCCATCTATAGCATATACAGTCTCCCAGACACAACTCAATACAATTAAAGGTCTTATTTATGCTTTTTGCAGCTCTCAGTTTAAAAAGGATCTTTGCAATTACAGGAACAACCAAAAAAGAAATGGAATCAATATTCCCTATTATCAGTCTGGGGTTAAAAGGGTTGGAGTAGATCAGACCTTGATTTTTTTCTGTTTATGTAAATACTGAATCATTTCCGCCTCCAATATACAGGGAAACGGGCAATTAATAGTAGGATCTGATATCACAATAAATAGGAATGGAAAATATTATTTTTTTTATAATGGTCCCTAAAACTTTCGGGCAGGAGATTTTCTGAGACGTATTACAGAAACGAATAACAGTTTAAAAGGAGAACATTGTGTCATAAAAGACTTAGCTGTTGTATTTTGCTGCATTAATATACAGTATCCAAAAAAGCAAAAAAACATTCTTTTTGAAACGAAACCCATACGACAGAATTGTAATGGCTGAATATTTGCTTAAAAATAATTTAAACAATTTGCTTAGGAAACTCCAGAAAGTTCCAAATTACAGAAAGTACATCTCCTATTAAGCCCAGAAAATAATTCTAGTTTTTTTGTAAATTATTCCCTTTTTTTTATACCTTACTTGATCCCAACTAAGATATAATTACCCCTTATTGGGGCAGAACAGCCCTATTGGGTTTATTTAATGGTTAAATGATTCCCTTTTCTCTGTAATAATAAAACAGTACCTGTACTTGATCCCAACTAAGATATAATTACCCCTTATTGGGGGCAGAACAGCCCTATTGGGTTTATTTAATGGTTAAATGATTCCCTTTTCTCTGTAATAATAAAACAGTACCTGTACTTGATCCCAACTAAGATATAATTACCCCTTATTGGGGACAGAACAGCCCTATTGGGTTTATTTAATGGTTAAATGATTCCCTTTTCTCTGTAATAATAAAACAGTACCTGTACTTGATCCCAACTAAGATATAATTACCCCTTATTGGGGGCAGAACAGCCCTATTGGGTTTATTTAATGGTTAAATGATTCCCTTTTCTCTGTAATAATAAAACAGTACCTGTACTTGATCCCAACTAAGATATAATTACCCCTTATTGGGGGCAGAACAGCCCTATTGGGTTTATTTAATGGTTAAATGATTCCCTTTTCTCTGTAATAATAAAACAGTACCTGTACTTGATTCCAACTAAGATATAATTAATCCTTATTGAAGGCAGAAAAAAAATCCTATTGGGTTTAATTAAAGTTTAAATGCTTTTTAGCATAGTATAGAGATCCAAATACCAGAATAACACCCTTATCTGAAAAAAACTCAGGTCCCGAGCATCCCAAATCATGTCTTATCGCTGTATAGAGAGAATTTATTGTAATACAATACATATCATTTTTGTTACGTGAGGTTGTAAAAAATGTGTCCATATATTCTCATTAATTACAGCTCGGGGGAACCTATTCCTGATATTATAGGGATAGTTTAGATAGGGATATGGATTTTTATGTTTTTTTTCTAAGTACTTACATTCTTTTTTATTTCAAATACCTAAGTCAGAGTTAACTGGGAACCTGGGATTATTTCATTCTTTGCATGTGGAAGTATCTGCCGACTGCCTGTAGATTTCTGCTTCTTGTTTTATCCATAATTATGATCCCCCCTCCCTTGTCTGTTGGTTTTATCATTAACTCTTTATCCTCCTTCACTTCTTTTCTAACATAATTTTCATATTGACCCTTATTAACCATTGGCACTTCTTCCAGATCCGCTGTAACTAAATCCCTAAAGACCTTTATAAAATAGATGAATAGCGAGGGTTAAAGGAAGATTTTGGGCAAAAGCTTAGTGTGTTTAAATCCACTCGTACTTTGTTTTTATTTCTTGCGTAATTTTTATTTCCATAAAATGTGTTTAAATGTAATCTTTTGAATTTTGAAATATCAGTGTATGTGGGACTTTTCTTGAAGTGATTACAGAAGCCGTAACAAAAGTGAATCCTTTTTTTTCAAAACACACATTTGGAGGGGCATTTACTAAGCTTTGGATTTTCGTGGTTTTACAGTTTTTGTTTGTTTTTTTTAAATGATGAATAAACTAATTTCCACGAATATCAGTCATTTATAAAAAGATCCAAATTGAAAAAGCACAAAGAACGAAGAAAAGTCACAGAAAAAACTTGAAAACCACCATATGAAAATTACTTTTTTCATTTTGTCGCACAAAAGGCAGCATCAAAAAAACCCCCAAAACTTCTAAAACCACGAAGCAAAGAAAAGGGGACATCTGCCATTGACTTCTACATGATCTCGACAGGTTTTAGAATTATTTTTTTATTTTTAGGTGTATTTTTTAAATGTACAGGTAAGGGATCCGTTATCCGGAAACCCTTAATCCAGAAAGCTCCGAATTACGGAAAGGTCATCTCCCATAGACTCCTTTATAAGCAAATCATTCTAATTTTTTAAAATGATTTCCTTTTTCTCTGTAATAATAAAACAGTACCTGTACTTGATCCCAACTAAGATATAATTACCCCTTATTGGGGGCAGAACAGCCCTATTGGGTTTATTTAATGGTTAAATGATTCCCTTTTCTCTGTAATAATAAAACAGTACCTTTTACTTGATCCCAACTAAGATATAATTACCCCTTATTGGGGGCAGAACAGCCCTATTGGGTTTATTTAATGGTTAAATGATTCCCTTTTCTCTGTAATAATAAAACAGTACCTGTACTTGATCCCAACTAAGATATAATTACCCCTTATTGGGGGCAGAACAGCCCTATTGGGTTTATTTCATGGTTAAATGATTCCCTTTTCTCTGTAATAATAAAACAGTACCTGTACTTGATCCCAACTAAGATATAATTACCCCTTATTGGGGGCAGAACAGCCCTATTGGGTTTATTTAATGGTTAAATTATTTTTAAGTAGACTTAAGGTTTGGAGACCCAAATTAAAGCAAGATCCATTATCCAGAAACCCTCAGATCCAGAGCATTCTGGATAACAGGTCCCATACCTTTATTTTTATTTTTAGGTGTATTTTTGCATTCAGATTTGTCGCTGTTTTGTCACATAATAAATGGTGGTTTTTTTTACAGCAAAATATGGTTTTGCCATCAGGATCCCGAACTGAAAAAATTGAGCATTAGTAAATGGTGTGAAGATAATTCCTTCTTGCTTAAATAATAGAAGCCTGTATGGGGATTTCTTTTATTGTCGACATGGAGTTATAAATATATTTATATTTTTCTTTCAGTTCTTTTTTGGATGTATAATTTTTCACCCTGTACCTCTCTTTGGGCATCTCTTTCTGTAAATAATGACAATCCTCCCCCTTAGTACTAAATATCTATATTGATCTCTATCTATATTGATATCTATATCGATATTGATCCCAATTGCTTTATAAAGTAAATTAATAATAGTAATTTACAAAAATGGCAAAATAAGTTTCTGATACCACAGAGACCTTATCCGCACACCCTAGCTCTCCAAACCTGTATGCCCGGTGCACACTGCTGGAGGGATCGGCACCCTCCAAAAATGGTGCAACAACAAAAAAGCAAATGGCACTCAGGGCTTCAAACAAGGGAAAAAACCCTTAAAGTATTTTTATTGCGGAGGCACCTCCGCAATAAAAATACTTTAAGGGTTTTTTCCCTTGTTTGAAGCCCTGAGTGCCATTTGCTTTTTTGTTGTTGCAAAATAAGTTTCTGAACCATGAAACATATAATTTTGTCCTGAGGGGATTTGTCTTTGTTATAAGTTGGGAGAGTTTTTTTCCTGATTTAAAGCAACAATCATTTGTAGAAAAATTTACGCAATGTATAGAAAATGTGCATTTTTTTTTTAAAGGAACAGTAACACCAAAAAATGAAAGTGCATAAAAGTAACTAAAATATAATGTGCTGCTGCCCTGCACTGGTAAAAGTTGTGTGTTTACTTCAGAAAGTCTACTATAATTTATATAAATAAGCTGCTATGTAGCCATGGGGGCGGCCATTCAAGCTGGAAAAAAGGAGAAAAGGCACAGGCACATAGCAGATAACAGATAAAACACTATTGTATTCTACAGAACTTATCTGTTATCTGCTATGTAACCTGTGCCTTTTCTCCTTTTTTCCAGCTTGAATGGCTGCCCCCGTGGCTACACAGCAGCTTATTATATAATTTATAGTAGTGTGACTGTAGCAAACACACCAGTTTTACCAGTGCAGGGCAACAGTGCATTATATTTTTATTACTTTAAAGCTCTTTCATTTTTTGGTGTTACTGTTCCTTTAAGAACAGGAATTGGTAACAAGTATCTGGCCAGAAAAAACATGAGTGGGCTGCCACCTGGTGGTGAAACAGAAGTACAGCTCGCCTCTACAGTATTATCCTTGGGAAAGATCCACTGATTTGTTGGAATAGCTGATGATAAAGCACCACCAATATTTACAGGATATTATTTTCCTTTGTGTATATATATATATAATGTGTGTATATATAAAGAGGAAAGTGTCCACACTTACTTGCTTCTTCAGTGGGTGCACGGTCATATTATGGACCAGTAAGCTCTTTTGGGCAGGGCCCTCTTCACCTCTTGTATCGGTTATTGGTTGCTTTATATGTTACTCTGTATGTCCAATGTATGTAACCCACTTATTGTACAGCGCTGCGGGATATGTTGGCGCTTTATAAATAAATGTTAATAATAATAATAATAACTCCAATATTGTTTAACTTGTGCTTTATTTTTTTTATTTTAACTCAGAGAATGGAATCAATTCTGGGATAAAAACACTGCACTCTGAGTAAAAAAACATGGCAATTTGTATCCAATGAGCCTTCATATCTAGTGTTGCCACCTCTCCGGTTTTGACCTGGACAGCCCGGTTTTCGGAAGGGCTGTCCAGGTCAAAACTACCTGTCCAGTTTTCCCAGTTGACGAAGCAATTGACCAATCACAATTACCACAGGTCCGCTCTTTTGACATCATACCTCAGTCACTGACGTCACTTCCCCATCCTCTGCCTGGATCTATGGCCACAGAAAGGTGGCAACCCTATTGATATCATACAGTGAGCTCATGTAATGGTACAAACCCCTGATCTTGCCTAGCCCATGTGTCTCATACCCCCCCCCCTCTGCTTTATATTGCTGTAGGGTTAATATACAGGGCCTTTATGGAGGGAATTGTGATTCTTTACCATCAACCCCCCTTACAGCCATGGGATCTTCTCCTGCTATTATTATGTCTATGCAGTAGTTAAGATAGTTGGTTTATACCAGTGCATTGGTAATGGCATAAAGATCAATTTAATATCGATTTGCAATCCAGTCAATTCTGCTGCCCGGAGTGTCCTGTCTGGCCTCCCCAACTTGCCCTACAACTTTACTGTTCCCCCAATTTTCCCTTCTTCTTGGCTCTAGTCTGTCCCAGACTGGATAGGAGGTTGGGGGGTTTCCTGCTGGATAGGATACATTTATATGTCTAATAAAAGCCAATCATCTGTGGTGCCAGGCCCAGTAAGAACACGACTGATGCGCCAGTAGGCTGGGATCCAGATTGCAAAGGTGCCAGGATTCCATTAAGCAGTCCATACTATATAAAGCATTTACAGAGACACACAGCCAATGAATATAGCAAGGCTAACCTATAACTAGAGTATCCTCTGCTCTATTGCTCCTTTATTTAAATGTCTTGGCTAAAAGTCCTGATATCTCTTCTGAAACAGAAATCAATAAGATTTTTAACACCAGAACCCAAATTGTAACTGGGAGCTTCCAGCACAAAGGGATCAATAGGACCAGTTGTGCAGAACCTGGCACATTGTTGCACGGGGGCCGATGAATAGATAATGCCCTTCCTGGCTCCCCAACTGGGTTCATTTTGCACACAGTGATACTAAAGTGAATGGGAAGCTGGGCAAGCTTGAGCCTTTGCCTAGAGGGGGCACTCTATCTATCAGATGAGCACAAAGTGTAGCGAGGGGAGATAATGAATGATGTGCAGTACTGAGTACCCAATGATATCTACCTATGTATAGGCTGACAGAGGAACTGATACAGGTATGGGATCCCTTATCCGGAAACCCATTATCCAGAAAGCTCCGAATTACGGAAAGCCTGTCTCCCATAGACTCCATTTTAATCAAATAATTCAGAATTTTAAAACAGATTTCCTTTTTCTCTGTAATAATAAAACAGTACCTTGTAATTGATCTCAACTAAGATATAATTACCCCTTATTGGGGGCAGAACAGCCCTATTGGGTTTATTTAATGGTTAAATGATTCCCTTTTCTCTGTAATAATAAAACAGTACCTGTACTTGATCCCAACTAAGATATAATTACCCCTTATTGGGGGCAGAACAGCCCTATTGGGTTTATTTAATGGTTAAATGATTCCCTTTTCTCTGTAATAATAAAACAGTACCTGTACTTGATCCCAACTAAGATATAATTACCCCTTATTGGGGGCAGAACAGCCCTATTGGGATTATTTAATGGTTAAATGATTCCCTTTTCTCTGTAATAATAAAACAGTACCTGTACTTGATCCCAACTAAGATATAATTACCCCTTATTGGGGCAGAACAGCCCTATTGGGTTTATTTAATGGTTAAATGATTCCCTTTTCTCTGTAATAATAAAACAGTACCTGTACTTGATCCCAACTAAGATATAATTACCCCTTATTGGGGGCAGAACAGCCCTATTGGGTTTATTTAATGGTTAAATGATTCCCTTTTCTCTGTAATAATAAAACAGTACCTGTACTTGATCCCAACTAAGATATAATTACCCCTTATTGGATGCAAAACAATCCTATTGGGTTTAATTAATGTTTTATTGATTTTTTAGTAGACTTAAGGTATGGAGATCCAAATTACGGAAAGACCCCTAATCTGGAATACCCTTGGTCCCGAGCATCCTGGATAACGGGTCCTATACCTGTACCTGAATGATTTCTACTTTAAGCACTGTATTTGCCCTTTGCCATGACAACATTTAAGAATCCCTTGAATATTATCTGGCTTCTCCCAATCCTTTGATTTCTAGAAACAAGTCCTTCCTAAACTTGAGACTGGAATGGGCCCGGGCAAGACTCCACCAATGGCAACCAGAGACTGTTTGATACAATTCAAAACATGGCACCATCCATATCAGCTACTAGTTTTTGCTCGTTGTTACTGGCGCAAGTACATTATTTGGTCTCTAATAATTATAGAGGGATTTATGGAGAGCATTACATTTCTACCTCAGGAAGGGCTCCATCAGGAAGTGAATGGCTACAACTCAACCCCAGAGATAAGTCTATATGTAACACTCAATACCCTTCCTCTCATTTGTTTCATTTACCTGCCAAGATTGTGTCCGAATAAATATGATCAATTCTGGGCCGGTTGGTTTGCTGCAGGGTCAAACAGACATATACAGTGTGACAGAATGAATCCTTAATCCTATGCCTGATAAGAACTAAACTAATGTATTAGTGAAATCTATTTAGTCACTCTAACCACTACTCGTATTTTGTATTTTAATGAATAAAACTGTAAGTATCTAAACGTGCCCATACACCTACGCCAAGCGAGCGGATCTTCTCCCGATATCCCCACCTACGGGGTCGATATCGGGAGAATCCAGGCTAATTCAATCGTTTGGGCCTGGGGCCAAACAATCAAATTATAATGGCGGGTATAGGAAAAGTCGGTCTGGGGACCGCATCAACGAGGCGATGCAGTCCCTGATCTGACTAGATTTTTTAACCTGCCTGATTTCAGGCCAGATATCGGTCGGGCAGGCCCGTCGGCAGTGCCCATACACAGGTCGATTATCTGCCGAATCTGTCTAAGGGACCAATATCGGCAGCTAGAATCGGCCCGTGTATGGGGACCTTAAGGGGACCTGAAGAGGCAGTAACCTGTGGGAAACTGAACCCAGGAGATTTTTTTTACCATGCCTTAGCCACACCCATTTAGGAGCTAATGACCCCCTTATTCCAACTACTTGTTGGTAATACAGGTAACTGCCAAGCAATCTGATAGGGTATAGACAGTTCAAGGGTCGGACTGGGGGGTGCAGGGCCCACCGGGGCTGCCATCCCAAGGGCCCTGCAGGTGCCCCCCCCAGCCACGTCCCCTGCACCCTCTAATTCCCACCGCAGAGCCTCCCTAACCCCCCACAGGGTTCCCCACTGATGTCCTTCCCTGAGCGCGTGTAAGTTTAACGCATCGGGGAGGAACAGGCGGCCAGGGGAGCGCAGGCAAGGGTCAGGTCTGGGCTGCTGGGGCCCACCGGGTTTTTTCCCAGTGTCCCGTCAGTCCAACCCTGAACAGGTCATGACTGATGCCCATTAGTGGTACATGCATGTTGCTATGATTAGGAAAAGCACTGGGCTTTAGGACACCTTATGTAAAATGCTTGTTTTTCCCTCAACAATGGTGATGTGTGGGCTGGGAGCTGCGGGTCGGCCAGTTTGGGCCGGCATCTACACAACTTTGGGGGGCCATGGGCAGGTTCAGGCTAAACTTAACCATGAAACATCCCCGTCCATAACCTTAATATTCCCTGCTTCCTCCTCCAGACGTTGCCATTTATAGATTTGTGCCTGTGTGCCCCGCCCTGTTTGTGATGTCAGAAAGGGGTGGGATGGGGATGGGTCTATAAATATGGAGACTCAATGGGTAAGTCTGGCTGCAAATAAAAAGTGGGTGGTTAGGGTTGGGTGCAGGTTGACTTCTTCTTGACCCGCACATCACTACTCCACAACCTGCTCAGTTGACCCCCAACCTTCTCATTCCCTCTGCCCACTTTCCAATATACCTTGGCCTGTCAGGCTAAGTATCACTACCAAGTATATAATCCAATCTAATGGTCCCTATCTAGAGATTAGCTGAGCAGATGCTCTTTCTCATATCTTGAGCAAAGCAATTTTTCTTCCTCTCCTATAAATCCAATAATACAGTTACAGGAACTGACCAGCAGGTGGCACTGTTGTTAAAAAAGTCATGGCAGTCACATAGCTCTGGGGAAAAAAAAGTAAATTGCAAAAGTGCATAGAAAAGCACCCTGAGCAATTTTACATATTTTTCCTAAGGTTTATATATGCTCTAAAGTAAGATTTCTTATATCACATCCTACACCCTTTTAATCCCAATAGTATTTGTAAAAAAACAAAGTGCTGTTCTGTAGATTTTCTTGTTGCTTTTTTCTTGTTAATTTGCTTAACATGTAAGGCTTACACCCTGTAATAATACACAAACATAAGGCTTAAGCCACACGGGGTGATTCTTGGCCTATGGATAAACGCAGGCTGAGAATCAGCCCCGACGCTCCAATCAGCTTTTGGAAGTGGCAGCACCGAGAACCACTGCTTCGGCCCAGATACAAACACACAGAGCAGATTTCACTGCCGGAATGTGTGAATATGCAGCATATGGAAAGGCTGTTCAGAGCATAGGAGCTGGTTCTTGGCTTGTGTTTATCCCTAGGCTGAGAATGAGCCCCATATAGCTATAGCCTCATTCTGCACATTCATTAACTACACTACAATGGAAAGATTTCTTGCTCTGATATACAGTCGCAGAGAAAAAAATTAAATTGAATATCCTTCTGAGGATGGAACAACAGTGACCCCTAATGTTAACATAGAGAAGCACATAACAAAGATTTATAAGGCATCATTACTCTGCCAGACAGAAACATATATAATTGGTGGAAATATTAAATAATATTTGCTCTTTTGCTTTTAAAAAACAAGTTTATGTTTTATTCTTCATACCATTCTGGCACATGCGTACCTGTACTGAACAAGGTGTAATACAAACCTATGGGTGGATAAGATTTTACCAGTATCATTAAAAAGATGATACTAAAAACAAGAGCTAATGTGACATAAATTACAGACTGTTAGAGACTGTTTTAGACCAACTTGAACAGAAATTAGACTTTGGCCCCACTAGGTAGTCAAAATATGTATTATTATTCTAGCCTTGAGCAATACTGACATAATACTTATACTTGAGCAATACTGACTAATACTTATAGCACCAGAGGTTAACTAGAGGTTACTGCGTCCCTCTGTCAAAATCAGTTTAGTGGTTCATTAGGCCCCCTATACCCCCTGGGCCCCCCCAGCAGTTACATGGTCTGCTTCCTCCATGGTTACACTCCTGTAGCAGATTTTGCTCTTATAATAGCAACACTTCCCATTTAATCTTGAAAAAGAGTTGCCCTAATGCTGCAGAGATATATGTAGATTGTAAGCTCTTTTGGGCAGGGCTCTCTTCACCTCTTGTATCGGTTATTGATTGCTTTATATGTTACTCTGTATGTCCAATGTATGAAACCCACTTATTGTACAGCGCTGCGGGATATGTTGGCGCTTTATAAATAAATGTTAATAATAATAATAATAATAATATTTGTGCTTATCGGACTACATTTTCCAGCTGTACCACATCTTGCCAGTAGGTGTCACTGTATCCTTAGTTCATGTGTCCATTCAGCTCATGTTTAGCACTGTTTGTTCCTTGTGTAACAAGAAAACATTCACTATGGAAAGGAGGTTTTGTTATCAGCATAGGAAGGGTTACTTTACTGTAAGAATAGTCATGTAATGGAATTCCTTATGGAAGAAGCTGGTGGTGGTTGTTTCAGCATTACTAACAAAACATGGAATTGGTTCTTGCTTTACAATAGCTGTTAAAGGACAAGTTAAGCCTCTGGTGTGTTTCGCTTCTTTAAAAGTGCACCTGTTTCTGCAATTTGGGCTGCCACCAGCTTTCCCCAACCCCATGTGCCAAGTCCAGACCAGCGCTCCAGCCCAGACTTGGTGCATGTTCTGTATGGAACTTAATGTGCTAAGAAGTAATTAATCAAAGCCATTGGGGAAGGCCTAACAAACCCCTTTAGTGACTGTGGCTTTCCTTGTGCTTTAAAATGTGGCTTTGAAATGTGTTTTCCTGTCTTTTCTTCCCTTGGGGTTGAATTGGCCAGGGGTTTCCTGGGTAAGGGATGGGCCGAAGGTTAGCTTATCGGTTCCGCCCAGGGTGCAGGGCGACAGTTTGTGGAGGAATTCTATATTGGATTTGGTGGGTGATGGCTCAACTCTGATCCTCAAGGGTAATTAAAAGGGGCAGATGGTAAGGTGAGGGGGTAACTGGGTAGGCCTATGGTCCTGGGGGGAAGGTTGATAACCTTGCATGGGGACTTGGATAGAAGGTAGGACCCAGGCTTCAGGCCCGGGCTCAGGGTAAGGTCTGTTGGTTGTTTATATATATATATATATATATATATATATATATATATATATATATACATCATTTATCAAGTTCATAAACAACTGTGACCTTCTTTTCCCAGTTGTGGGGTGCAGGGTTCATTTAGTGGGTGTAAATAAGGGGAGGGGACTGCAGATCTGGACCCTGCAGTTGCCATGGAACCTCCCACTGCGGCCACAGTTTTAGGCGCTTTTAGTTCAGGTGAATTCCTTACTGTACTATTATTATTATTCTGTTACCTCCTGTTCGTACCCATAGAGAAATGGCCACAGAAATAAAGTGATACTGGATTTTTCATGATGTTGGATATAGGAGCCAAGGACAAAGCCCTTCCATATCAGCTGAGGTGTATAATGAAGTCCATATGTCCCCAGCAATTTGTATGCACAGAATTCTCCTGCGTTGAGCTTTCGGCAGCTGCCACACGAGCTCCAGCAACATCTATGACAGGCGGCTCATCAGAACCTGACTGCAGAAAATGCAAATATCTATGTGCTCTTCTCTGCCTTCTCTTTCTTCTGCCTGCGCCTGACTACATGACAGTTGGTTTGGGATAGAAACGGCCCGAAATGAGCAGCAGCCATCAGGTTTGTGTAGAAAGTGAGAGTAGAAATGAGGAAAATATGAGGAAAATGTGGCTCTGAAACCAGGAGACTTCCCCTCCTGTAGGAAAGCTAGTTGATAAAGACATTATAAGCTTTTCCCTTCCACCAGTTACTGCCTGTGTCTCGTGCTTACAGATAAGGTGGAGTTCAGGGTGTGTAACTGGGATGGAGAAATTCTTTAAACTGCCTTCTCCTTCCACTATTGTTCTCAAAAACTAAATTTGATTCTGGACTAAAAGATAAAACAATATGCTGTACATAGTATGAGATTACAAAATCTGCCAATCCATGAAATTCTTGGCACTGTAATAGAATGAATCTAGTAATGAGAGACTCCGGGGTTACCAGGAAACTGGCATTCCCTTTAATGCAGCACAGTGGAACCTACTCGTGCATCACTCACAGGTATTTCAGCCATAAGGTGCAACATAAGAGCCGATATATCAGTTTTAACCACAAAGTGTTCATTAGTGGACCTAGGTGAGAATACTTGCTCATATACTGTAAGTATCTCCAAACCCACTGGAACCCAAGGCAGATGGGTTTGGGGGGGTCGGTAATTAACAATTTGATTTGGACACTGCACTGTGGTAGTAAATGAAGCTTTATGTACAGTATTTGTGCTATGATCCCTATTATATTGATGTAGATAGGCAGAGCTGTGCCAATGTGTCAGGGCACCCTAGGCAAGCCCCCAGCGTCACCCACCCACACCCTATTGTAAACTCTCATTCCTGCTTCAACCACCCTCCCACTTACTGCTGTTCAGTATTTTCTCTTCCAGCCAGCACTGAATTTCAAAACTGGGCATCTAGAGGCTGTCCCCATCCCATGCCCCTCCTCCCCCCTCCCCAGGATCACCCACAAGCACGTCCTTTTAGCCCACACATGGGGCAATGGGGACAGGACCTTCCGGATGTGAGTAAAGTTCAGGTGTGGCTGGGAGGCATGGTGCGCCTAAATGTGTGCCGCCCTGGGCTCGGGCCTTTGCGGCCTTGTCACAAATCTGGGCCTGCTTCTACCGCCACTTGCCCTGCCCCTTTTGCGATCCCCAACTAAGAGCAGGGCCAGAGCTAGAAAGGCCAGGCTTCTCCCACATACCTCCCAACTGTCCCGATTTTTGTGGGACAGTGCCTCTATTAACAGCTCAACCCGCAGTCCCAGATTCATACTGAAAAGTCCCTCATTTCCCTTTGATCTCCTGCACTGAGTTAAAAAAATACAAATATAATTAAAAGTAGCTTTTGGCAGAGCCCAGAAATCTTAACGAGCGTCACCTGCACTTAGATACAGTGTTTCTCACTTTTAACTAAATAAGTAGCTTTTGGCAGAGAACCCAGAAAGGTAAAAAGGCCCCTCTGCACTGAGATACAACTGTAACTAATAAGCTCAGGTCTCTTGGGGGAGACTCATAGCTTGAAGGGCAATTTCACCTTTCTCAGCAAAACTGTAATAACACATAAAACAGGACCCCAAAACCCCCAGAAATGTGTTCAAACTTTAAATAACCTGCCAAATTTAGTCAAATGGGAGTGGTATTTAGGGGGTGTGGTTGTAAAAATGGGCGTGGTCAAAATTGCTGCGCTGAGTGCGGCATTTATTTTTGTCCCTCTTTCCATTTTCAAAATGTTGGGAGGTATGTTCTCCCGTTGCACCCTAGGCACGTGCCTCTTCTGTCTGCCCATAGTTCCAGCCGTGTATATAGGCTTCTTAAAGGTAATAGTTTGTTAACTGAATAAATAGCAACAATTATCAAATAACCACAAATGGACACTTTTATGAGGTACACAGTGGTCCAGTTTTGGAGCATGGAGACAGAAAGGGCACCAGAGGGGGGTTCAGACTTGCTGATATGGAGCCGCTCTCAGGAAGGAGTTATCCCCCATCTAACTGCATTGGTTTCTCAAGAGATAAAAGTGGGGGTCACTGCTCTTTAAACATCTGTAGAATCCAAGCTTTGCTTTGCACTTTGTTTATCATGATATTGGGGTCAGCTCATTTAGGAATAGCCAAGGGAAGCCTTGCAGGCCCTTTCATTACTATAAGACATGGGCGCGCAAGCAGATACGTCAGCTGACTCCATGACAGCAGTGAGATATTGATCCAGCCCTGTTTTTTCCAAGTCGTTAACTAATTATTTTTTTTTTTTATGGAAGAACCACTTTAACATGCCATAACTGGATCATTAGATGGCTAATGGCGTAGAGGCAATCGATCCCTGAGCACATAGAGTGGGACTGAGAAACCTGCTCAGCAGCCAAACCATCCGGCTCGAGTCTTCCAGCGCTCAGAATGGCAGTTATGGAGATGCCTGCGCCAGCAGTGAGACTAAATCGAGGATCATTTTATATCCATGGCTAGTAGGGTTTATTGTAATAACCAAAGGGTTCCCTAAGAAGAAACCATCAAATCAGCCCATCTAAGAAAGTTAGATACAACATAGGGACTTAACCCACAGTGCTCTGTGTAAATAATAGCTTAAAGGGGAACTCCATCTAAACTCAACTTGTAAAGTAAACATAATTTCAAGCAATGTTGCAATATACATCAATTAAAAAATATGCAGCCTTTTCATGATTTTTAACGTAATAATATGGTTTGGAACAGTTCCCTAAGCCCCACCCCCTGTTCCCCTGCTGATCTGGCTGACTACTTTGTGACTCAAATAAAATGTAACAGTAGCCGCCTGTCCTCAGCCTGCCTTCAGCCTGCCTCCTCCCAATCCCACAATTCCCTGCACATGTGATGTCAATAAGGAAAGGAACATCGCAGTGCAATGCATTGTGGGTTATGTAGTTCCTGCATGCTGTCTGTAAGCTGTGGAGGTGTTATAATGTATAACATCAATGTGTAAAGCGGTGGAAAAATGTTAGAGCATGGGGAATAGGTGATGTGTAGGGGTTAATAATGTGGTTTAGTAAATAAAATAAGTATACTTTATACCACCAGCCACCAGGGGTCACTGTAAGCAGCAAAGTATAAAAGGGGCAAAGGCACCGAGGTTCGGGATCTTGACTGGAGGTTGTGGCAGAAACAACATCGCCTGCAGGAGGGTCAGTAAGTGAAGGTTTAGTTAGTGAGTGTGAAGTAAGAGCGAGCACTGTGTGCCCGAGGCAGGCAAGCGGGAATGGCCACTGTGCATGTGTGTTGTGTGCAATTATAGAACCAATATTCACTTTGCAAAAAGTTTACGATTTGCGAAATCAGTTTAGCCAAAGTTGTGGCGTAATTGGGACACAGATAGTGAATGAATATTTGGCATATTTAAAAACTCGTAAGGACAAATGCGCTGCATTTAAAAAAAATCGCAATTCTGTTTGCATATTAAATGCACCAAGTTTATCCAGCTTTATAAACATAAACACAGGCAGGGTAAATAATTCTGTGCTGCGCAAACTTTCTAAATGAGCCCCACTGCTCTGAAATGTCACCTGCTCCTCCCACTACGTTACCTGCTCCGCCCACCTACATCACCCGCGGCCACCACCTGCTTGTTCATCTCATATTGGTTGTGACCCGACTTGGATACCGCGGGGCTCAATCTTTTTAGTGAGGCCTTTTCAGGCTCTCCTGCTTCATCCTCCTCCATAAAGTGTTATCCAAAGAGCCAGAATCATATAACACCACCTTCCCATCCTTATTATATAGATTAGGGAAAAGGACCTTTAGGCTGATGCCACACGTGGCGTTTTTACGCTGCGCATTTTCTCCCCCTAAAAACGCTGCACAAGCCACACAGCCCCTGACTATGGCGTTTTTCAGCCTAGTACTGGTGATGTAGCAAATCCCGTTTCCATGGTGCTAATAGTGCGAAAAAGTAAAAAACGCCGTGTATTTCCGCTAGGTCTGCCAGCTGCCTTTGCGTATACATAGGAATAGCTTGCTGTGCAAATACTGGCGTATTTCGGCCAACGCTTGAAAAATCCGTGCTAAGGCGTTTTCTAGCGTATTTACGCATTGTGTGGTTTGCTTCGAGTCTTTTCAAGTTATTTCTATGGATGATGATATCGTGCGTTTTTCAGCCGCCGAGAGAATTAGAAAATACGCAGCGTAAAAACGCCACATGTGGCATCAGCCTTACTTAGTTACTACCCGGGCTAATAACAATAAGTCTGGTCTGTGAGCGCCCAGAAGCTTCAATATCAC
Organism: Xenopus tropicalis; assembly: GCF_000004195.4. Lineage (NCBI taxonomy): Eukaryota > Metazoa > Chordata > Amphibia > Anura > Pipidae > Xenopus > Xenopus tropicalis. The sequence continues at coordinate 23,498,279 of NC_030677.2, read as the reverse complement.
TGAGCCTTGACTTATTGTCAAAGTTTTAAAGGGGTTGTTCACCTTTGAGTTAACATTTAGTATGATGCAGAGAGTAATATTCCAAGACAGTTTGCCTTTGGTCTTCATTTTTTTATTACTTGTAGTTTTTTAATTATTTCAGTGTCTGTCCAGCAGCTCTCCAGTTTGGAGTTTTAGCAGTTATCTGGTTGCTAGGGTCTAAATTACCTTAGCAACCAGGGAGTGGTTTGAATGAGAGACAGGAATCTGTGTGCCTGAATAGTAAGATAAAGAAAGATAAAAAGTAACAATAAGAATAAAACTGGAGCCTCACAGGGCAATAGTTTTCTGGCTGCCGGGGTCAGTGACCCCTATTTAAAAGCTACAAGAAGAAGAAGGCGGCAAGTAATTAAAAAACTATAAAAATTAAATAATGAAGACCAATTGAAAAGTTGCTTAGAATGGGGCATTCTATAACATACTAGAAGTTAACTTAAAGGAAAACTTCCCCTATAATGTAACTGCATGGGGCAAGAGTCTCCATAAAATTAAATTCAATCAAATCAGTCAATTCAAGTCAGTTCAATAGATTTTCTTTCTAGGAAATGTGGTGAAATGTAATTTTTCAGAGCAGAATGTTCCATTTCCCGACCATCATTAGAGGGCAGCATAAAGCTTCTTTTAAAAAATAGGTGCTGAGTCAAATCCCATGTCCGGTATTTCCCTTCTCTCAATTGCACTGTTATTTTTCTTGTTTTACTAATGTTTCACAGCTCATCATACATTGCAATGCACTACATTCAGGAATTATCCTTCCATCTCATTACTTACCTGTGTGCCTGAATACCCCCCCCCCTCCCAGATATCAGCAAGCTGTGGTGCATAAAGGGAGATGCTGAGTGGCACAGAATGGGATGTCAGGAATATACTTCTCAGCCACTTCAAAGCTAATAAAAATAAAATAAATAGATGCAAAATCATAATGTGGAACCAAAGAGCGTCACTGTGCAGTGTTATCTATGTGCTGGGAAGGCTGAGCTGTATTCTTGCTGCAGGCAATGGACCTAATAAACCATAGGAGGTTATGGATAAGTATAATGTCATTTTCTTCTGTTTATCCTTTCTGTGTTCTGTTAGGACTATCTGTCTTTATGCATCTCTTATAGCTTTTCCGCATTTCTGCCTGCTTCTCTTTCTAACCCCTATCGAATAAATAAAAAACAACTTCCAGTTCTTTGATCTATAAGGGGCATTTATGAAGGGGGTAGATACAAATCTGTAACATGCGCCTACTCATACCCCTGGTGCAAGAGCACTACAAGAGCAATCTGCACCCTCCTGCTCCGACTGCATGCCAGTTTGCAGGCACTGGGTGCCGCTGACATGTGGAAGTGCACTAGCAGGGTGCCATTAGGGGTTAAAGGGGCCTCCTCTCCTGTGACCCTTTAGCCCTACTTCTCATACAGTGCCTGAGCTTCTCTGGGCTACCTTACTACAGTACCAGTAAGTTCTCCCCTAACCTACACCTGAATGCTTTAATCCCTAACTGGCGCACAATCGCCTGGGGTCACTAACTCCTCGTCGGGGCCACAGACTGCTGTTACTGTTTAGCCTGGATACTTCTCACCTCTGAAGTGAACCTAGTACCAATCTAATGCTTTGCCTAGTCCTAACAGGGAACAGCCTCTGCCCTGGTCTGGCTCTGCACTCTTCAAGGAGAACTAAACCCTAAAAATTAATATGGCTGGAAATGCCATATTTTATATACTAAATAGACTATATAGACTGCACTAGCCAAAAGTTTCAACATCTCTATAGTAGTAATGATATAGGTCTTTACAGTTGTCACAGGAGCTCCCTATCTTGGATTCTGTTAGGAGGGTCAGTGGCACTGCACATGTTCAGTGGGCTCTGGGCAGCTGTTGGGAAGCTGAGCTTCACAAATGATCAATTATTGAATTACTAATAAGTCTTATACTGTTACATTTATATTCTGTATATACAGTATAGTGTGGCATTTATATTCTATATATACAGTATAGTGTGCCATTTATATTCTATAGATACAGTATAGTGTGACATTTATATTCTATATATACAGTATAGTGTGACATTTATATTCTATATATACAGTATAGTGTGACATTTATATTCTATATATACAGTATAGTGTGACATTTATATTCTATATATACAGTATAGTGTGCCATTTATATTCTATATATACAGTATAATGTGACATTTATATTCTATATATACAGTATAGTGTGACATTTATATTCTATATATACAGTATAGTGTGGCATTTATATTCTATATATACAGTATAGTGTGACATTTATATTCTATATATACAGTATAGTGTGACATTTATATTCTATATATACAGTATAGTGTGCCATTTATATTCTATATATACAGTATAGTGTGACATTTATATTCTATATATACAGGATAGTGTGCCATTTATATTCTATATATACAGTATAGTGTGCCATTTATATTCTATATATACAGTATATAATGAGTGGGTCCCTAAGCTTAGGTAAGTGACAGCAGCACAGAGTATGGGCAGGGAATCAGCAGAAAAGAAGATGGGGGGGCTACTGGGGCATCTTTGGGGGCACAGACCTTCCCTGCTAAAGGGCTGTGGGTGCCTTGGGCTGATACAGAAGCACAGAACATAATGTACAAAATTTCTTAAGTTAAGCTTTAGTTCTCCTGCCAGTCCTGCCTGCTGATGTTCTGGCCAAAGAGGTAGTCCCTAGTTCCTGCACTTCCTTCTATAAGTTCCTTTAGGGTTAATTTCCCTACAGACCCAATTTAAGGAATGGTGCCACCTGCTGGCTGAACTGAATATTGTCTATCAGGTTTGTATTGCATGTCTAGAAAACATTAACCAGACAAATGCTGGATCCATTCTGACTCATCTCTCTTGGAACAACTGCATCTCCTGAAGCAACTCACATCCTGCAGCAAATCTACTGTGAGATCAATTCCTGACCATTTTCACTTACCCTGTTTGAGACATTTACCCATTGAGTTGTGAAAGAATACTTTGGGTACAACTGGGTACATCTGGGGCATAACTGGGTACAGCTGGGGCATAACTGGGTACATCTGGGGCATAACTGGATACAGCTGGGGCATAACTGGGTACAGCTGGGGCATAACTGGGTACAACTGGGGCATAACTGGGTACAGCTGGGGCATAACTGGGTACAGCTGGGGCATAACTGGGTACAGCTGGGGCATAACTGGGTACAGCTGGGGCATAACTGGGTACATCTGGGGCATAACTGGATACAGCTGGGGCATAACTGGGTACAGCTGGGGCATAACTGGGTACAGCTGGGGCATAACTGGGTACAACTGGGGCATAACTGGGTACAGCTGGGGCATAACTGGGTACAACTGGGGCATAACTGGGTACAACTGGGGCATAACTGGGTACAGCTGGGGTATAACTGGGTACAGCTGGGGCATAACTGGGTACAACTGGGGCATAACTGGGTACAACTGGGGCATAACTGGGTACAACTGGGGCATAACTGGGTACAGCTGGGGTATAACTGGGTACAACTGGGGCATAACTGGGTACAGCTGGGGCATAACTGGGTAAAAATATAAATCAACTCCAGGAAGGGAAGCTCTGTGTGTTATCACTGACTCCACAGCTGGTTTATACTTTTTGTGGTGTAAATTTGAATGGACCCTTTTATAAACATGCGTCTGTGTGTCAGCAAATATATGACATTAGTCAGTTAATGTCAGACCTGTGAATAACAATTATTGTGACATGGCACTCGATATTCCATGCTGGCCATAGAACTGACAATCTAATGTTATCATACTTACTGCATTTACCAAAGGTGACTAACACTAGACATGAGTGAGCCCCCCAGCCAGGCAGGAGGCTTTGAAAACCACAAGACTCAGTCCCCTGAATGCTTTCAGGCTGCTTTATACTTACAGTAATGACATTTGCCTGCAGCCTGTATCATCTAAAGTGAACCGGTGTGCACCCCTTGATATTTGCACGTACAGAGTCTATTTTTGCCTGCCTCCCAGTAAGTACATTATGCTTTGTGCCAGCCAGAACATTCTTTTTGGAAAGGACACGTCAGGGGAACCTGTTTAAAGGGCTTTGTATGCGCGAGTTCTCTTTTATTTTGGAGCCGTAATGAGCCCACAATTTATTAGGTCCCTTCTTGAATCCTACAATAAAATATGCTGTTAGATTGTATTATGTGTATCCCATATGGTTAAGCCAGAAGAGCAAACAAGTATAACTAACATTTGCCAGGCAGCCATTGAGGAAAATATAGTCAGCACAGTCCTAGAGCTTCGGATACAAGTACAGCAATCCAGAAGCCGTCAGCATGAACCGCGGCTCAATAACGGCTCAAGAGATACGGACAGTCACTGGTACCACCCTGACTTACTGCAGGCCCAGACTGGCAATCTGTGGGTTCTGGCAAATGCCAGAGGGGCTGCTGTAAGATGCCATAGACACTATTTATTGGGCTGGTGGGGGGCTGTTTGGGCCTCTGTGTACTGGGCCCTACATAGCCAGTTCTGCAGTGTCTTACATTTGCATCAGAAGCGACAAGCCCTGTATTAGGCTTGGACTTTTTTCTACTATAATGGTAATGGAATGCAAAAAAACGGATCCATCTCCCCTATAACGCATGTATAATGTACGTCAGTAGCATCCAGCCCTGGCTTCATGCTGATCCCAGATGCAAGGCACTATCATTATCTCTGGTCTTTTTAGAAAGCAATACAGATTGGAAGTAGTACAGGCGGGGAGACATATTAAATGCAACTGCCACTGACATTAATAGTAAGGGGGTGAGTTTAGCGTTGCTCCTCTCCAGCAGAACAGGGGGAGATGGAATCTGGGTTGCACTGTTCTGTGCTCCTCTGTCAGAATCAGAGCATTTTGGTGGCTTCTCCGATTAGTAGGAAACCAGGGAGAGTTACAGAATATTATTGCTTGTGAGATTGGCTATATTATTTCTAATCTAGTATGCAATGAAATGAGATATGGAAACATACGCCCAGTTTTGCTTAGGGCAGAGGGGATTGTAGACTTTCTATGGCCTGAACCAAATTGTATAAAACTGGCACGCACTCCTTTATCCATAAAACATGTGTTTTTATTGAAGCGATCTAAAACAAAATTGTCCTCTTTAGTGATGAGCGAATCTATTCCGTTTCGATTCGCCGATAAATTCGCGAAAGATCGGCGAAACCGCAAAAAATTTGTGAAACAGTGAAAATGTTGTGCGACAAAAAAAATTGTCGCCCGCGGCTATTATTTTGTTGCGCAGCTATTGTTTCGTCGCCCGCGGCTATTATTTTGTCGCGCGGCTATTGTTTCGTCGCCCGCGGCTATTATTTTGTCGTGTGGCTATTGTTTCGCCGCCCGCGGCTATTATTTTGTCGCGCGGCTATTGTTTCATCGCCCGCGGCTATTATTTTGTCGCGTGGCTATTGTTTCGTCGCCCGCGGCTATTATTTTGTTGCGCAGCTATTGTTTCGTCGCCCGCGGCTATTATTTTGTCGCACGGCTATTGTTTCGTCGCCCGCGGCTATTATTTTGTCGTGTGGCTATTGTTTCGCCGCCCGCGGCTATTATTTTGTCGCGCGGCTATTGTTTCATCGCCCGCGGCTATTATTTTGTCGCGTGGCTATTGTTTCGTCGCCCGCGGCTATTATTTTGTTGTGCGGCTATTGTTCCGTCGCCCGCGGCTATTGTTTTTTCACGCAGCTATTGTTTTGTCGCTCACAGCTATTATTTTGTCGCGCGGCTATTGTTTCGTCGCCCGCGGCTATTGTTTCGTTGTCTGCGGCTATTATTTAGTAATTTTTGGACGTGCAGAGAATTTTTCCGCGGCGAAATCCATGCCTGCCGAAACTTTTCGCCCATCACTAGTCCTCTTCAATAAAAAGACATGTTTTATAGCGGATAAAGGAGTGCATGCCAGTTTTATACAATTTGGTTCTACGCTACACCCCAAGCTAGGGGTTCGGGGCGCTGCACCCAGGCCACTATATTCCTTTGCTGAATGCAGATTTCCTTTGATTTTGTCAATGTCGCTTAAAACATTGAGTTGGAGGTGGAGGGTCTGGGGTTTTTACACCCGGACCAACTGAATTATGGGGTGAGCTACCGGTTTTAATAATTTTTGGCAAAGACTTGTGTGAAGAGCCTGGGCTTTATACACCCAGGCTATGATTAAGTAACAGTGAGCCCTTTTTTAAAATGGTTTCTATGGCCTGAGGCAAAGAGTGACACAGCCAACAAGAATGCCCTTCCCATGCCCAATAAAGAGAGAGGGCACTAAGGCCGGGCATGGATGAGACAGCAGCGGAGCAGCTCCTGGGGCAGTTGTGTGGGGCATTTGTGTACCTGATGGCATTGATTTGTGGCACCCCACGGGGCTCCGAGCAACTCACTGACACTACTAATCATTAAGGAGCCAAGCAGCTTTTGTAACACACACGCATCAGTGACTACTGGCTAGTGATGAGCGAATCTGTTCCGTTTTGCTTCGCTGAAAAATTTGCGAATCTTTCAAAAGATCCGCGAAACGGCGGAAAATTCGCGAAACGGCAAAAATGTTGTGCGACAAAAAAAAATTGTCGCCCGCGGCTATTATTTTGTCGTGTGGCTATTGTTTTGTCGCCCGCGGCTATTGTTTTGTCGCGCGGCTATTGTTTCGTCGCCCGCGGCTATTATTTTGTCGCGCGACTATTATTTTGTCGCCCGCGGCTATTATTTTGTCACACGGCTATTGTTTCGTCGCGCGCGGCTATTATTTTGTCGCGCGGCTATTGTTTCGTCGCCCGCGGCTATTGTTTTGTCGCGCGGCTATTATTTCGTCGCCCGCGGCTATTATTTTGTCGCCCACGACTATTCTTTTTTTACGCCGACGACAATTTTTGGACGTGCGGCGAATTTTTCCGCTGCAAAATTTTTCATCCGTTTCGCGAAACAATCCGCCAATGGCGAAACGCGGAACTTCGCCGCGAATCCATGCCTGGCGAAACTTTTCGCCCATCACTACTGGCAATTAATATTAGATTTATCTATTTCATGATTCCTAGAATCACATGGGAAAAGTACCCTGTTGCATGCTAAGTGAAAGGTCAGAGGTTGTAAGCTCTTTGGCTCTTTTGGAAAGCCCGGTTTTCAGAAGGACTTTCCGAGTCAAAACCTCCTGCCCGGATCCCGAATTAGGAAAACCGGGCAGGGCTCACTAACATTGACGTGGCGATCGGGCAATCGGGCAGACTCGGCATCATAGCTCCACACCCGTGACATCATGGCTCTGCCACTTCCCCGCCCCATGACATCACAGCCCGCCTCTTCCCCACCCCCTGCTCGGTGAAGAAAGTCACCAGAGGTGGCAACCCTACCTGAGGCTCCCTTCACTCTGTGTTAGTCAGTGCTGTATTAGTAATGGGCCGGGCATATAGGTGACTCCTCCCCCTCGCCCCCGTACCTTGTGCATAATTTAGATATACATGGTACAGGGGCAATCCTGTTGCAAGAGAGGCTGACTAGCAGCAGACTGGCATTTTCATAGCAGTGCTTTGAATGCTGTGAATTTTCAAAGTTTAGAAAAACTTTGCATACGCAGAGCTGGGAATGTATATGTGATGCAGAGCTTCCGTCACCACGAAATGGCTGTTCTTTATGTTATTTTAGAAACTGAACAGCAACCGAAATGCTCCATACATGAAACTCAAAATATTAATACTATATAACATGCAGGTGGGGATCTTGCCCATTGTATTGTTACCACCTGTGAATCAACATTAAAGGAACAATAAACACTCCTTTCCAATATGAGCTGAATGATTTCTGTTATTTCTGGCACAAAGCAAGAATATGAAGCCAGTTTCACTTCAGCACTTCCTGTCACTTCTGGTCCTAAAAAACTTCAAAAAAGCTGATAAAATGAATTACCAGTCCACTGAGAAGCCCCAGATAATGAGCTGCTGAAAGGCTGCTGCTTAGATAAATTAGTGGTTTAAACTCACTGTCTGCTTGTTATATTGAGTGTATGTGACTCCTTTAATATTTAGTGTGGCAGTATAGGAATGGGACCTGTTATCCAGAATGTGCAGCATATTTCTGTTATTTGGATCTCCATCCTAAAACCTACTAAAAAATTATTTAAACATTAAATAAACCTAATAGGATTGTTTTGCCTCTAATAAGGATTAAGTATATCTTAGTTGGGATCAAGTACAAGGTACTGTTTTATTATTACAGAGAAAAGGGAATCATTTAACCATTAAATAAACCCAATAGGGCTGTTCTGCCCCAATAAGGGGTAATTATATCTTAGTTGGGATCAAGTACAGGTACTGTTTTATTATTACAGAGAAAAGGGAATCATTTAACCATTAAATAAACCCAATAGGGCTGTTCTGCCCCCAATAAGGGGTAATTATATCTTAGTTGGGATCAAGTACAGGTACTGTTTTATTATTACAGAGAAAAGGGAATCATTTAACCATTAAATAAACCCAATAGGGCTGTTCTGCCCCCAATAAGGGGTAATTATATCTTAGTTGGAAGCAAGTACAGGTACTGTTTTATTATAGTAGCGAAAAAGGAAATCATTTTTTAAAATGTAAATTATTTGAGTACAAGGGAGTCTATGGGAGATGGTCATTCCGTAATTCAGAGCTTACTGGATAACAGGTCTCTGGATAACGGATCCCATACCTGTGGCATGTGGGGGATCTGCGCCACCACTGCAGAATGTATAATAGGTTGTGTGGCTGCTTATCTATGTATAAAACCAGAGTTTTGGCACATTGAATCTCAAAAGCTTTACTCCTTTTTCCTCCCAGGAATTATGGGAATGAGTAAATGCAATCACAGGAGTCACTGGGAAGCCCAGACAGACCGCCGAGATAGTATTTGCTATGATATTGCATTTTGGCGCAGGGAGGAAAGTGTCACGGAACAGCGTTCCTTTATATAATGTTGGGTCTCAGTGAGCCGTATGCACCTACTCTGTGCGCAAATTTATATTATCTGTGGATTCCAGTGTCAGCGTTCTGTATCTGTCAGTTAGAACTCACCCTTCTGTTTGATAAAGAAACCAGCCAACGGCATGTACAGCCCCATCTCCTGCTTCATACACAAACCAGCGGCAGGATTAGCCATCTCTGAGCGGCCCTGGGAACCTCTGCTCTATGTACAAAGCCAATTCAGAGGCAAAGTCCCCTGAGGTGCAGAGCAAAGCTCTTCTCAATATGCATGCCTGCCAAAATCATAGGGTTTGATTCTATAGCTGAATGCCTTAGGCTCTCTTACCAACACTAATACATATGAAACACTCGCAGGTATGTCCTACTTACACCTTATACCTTCACTTATTCCTTCTGAATTGCTGATTTGTGCATAATACAGTGGAATATACATATATATTATATATTTCTCTCATTATATTTCTATATATACATATAATGAGAGAAATCATCTTAAAGTTGCACTTCCACTGAAATCTGCATTCCCAATATCTGTGTTTTTTTAAAGTGCTTTATTCCATAATTAAAAAAAACTAGTAATTTACCCCTGATATGGAGAATACCATGGGCCCCCCAATCATACCATGTCTACAATCACCCCCTTCCTGGCTTCTTTTCACAGGGTTATAACATAATAGGTAGGCAGTGGGACTGAGACGCAAGATAAAACCAGCCCATAAGACAATGGCAGGAAAATAAAAAAAAAATCTGTAGCTGAGTCAGTACAGGTATGGGATCCCTTATCCGGAAAACCCCTTATCCAGAAAGTTCTGAATTACAGAAAGGTCATCTCCTACAGACTCAATTTTAATCAAATAATTCAGATTTTTTAAAATGACTTTCTTTTTCTCTGTAATAATAAAACAGTACCTGTACTTGATCCCAACTAAGATATAATTACCCCTTATTGGGGGCAGAACAGCCCTATTGGGTTTATTTCATGGTTAAATGATTCCCTTTTCTCTGTAATAATAAAACAGTACCTGTACTTGATCCCAACTAAGATATAATTACCCCTTATTGGGGGCAGAACAGCCCTATTGGGTTTATTTCATGGTTAAATGATTCCCTTTTCTCTGTAATAATAAAACAGTACCTGTACTTGATCCCAACTAAGATATAATTACCCCTTATTGGGGCAGAACAGCCCTATTGGGTTTATTTAATGGTTAAATGATTTCCTTTTCTCTGTAATAATAAAACAGTACCTGTACTTGATCCCAACTAAGATATAATTACCCCTTATTGGGGGCAGAACAGCCCTATTGGGTTTATTTAATGGTTAAATGATTCCCTTTTCTCTGTAATAATAAAACAGTACCTGTACTTGATCCCAACTAAGATACAATTACCCCTTATTGGGGGCAGAACAGTCCTATTGGGTTTATTTAATGTTTAAGTGATTTTTTAGTAGACTTAAGGTATGGAGATTCAAATTACAGAAAGACTCTTTATCCGGAAAACCCCAGGTCCCGAGCATTCTGGATAACAGGTCCCATACCTGTAATACCTGTATAGAAGCTAGGGAAAGCAAAACAATAGGATAATAACTGTACCATACATTCTGTGCTTTATATTTCTCTTAGTGAATATACGTTGGAAAAAATAAAAAGCATATAATGGTGCTTTCAATGGTTTAAAGGGAAACTAAACACTATCCAATGAAATATGTTGGCATGGAAAGGGTTATATCTCTTGCAAAGCAAATAAAACAATAAACAGATTGTTCTTTGCAGCAGATTGAGGGGAAGCAGAATGTGGAACACCATAGCACCGAGTCATTAGAACAATAGCTAAGGAACGAGGGGAAAAAAGAGGCCAGTCCTGCCTACGGTATCACTAGGTCAGCACACATTATTTATAAATTATGTAGGGATATGAAAAGCCCTGTGTGTTCCATTGTGAGCTTTGTAAATGGAGTGGATGAGGCCGGAGCCGGCAAACAATGCAAGCTACGGATATTTTTTATATGACGCCAATGTCCTGTTCTAATGAGCAAAGAGAAAATTCATGGGTAATTCATCAGGAAACGTTATATTACTTGTGCTAGCGTAATGGGGGAAAGGGCGAGTAATACAACAGTATGATGGGGGGTGCGAGAGAGGTCTATATGGCTTAATCGTGTAAAGCTTATGTATGTTTGGGCCTCACTTTACTAAAAGCCATGCTACTCTTACATGAATTTGTTGTACAGGTAAAGGACCCATTATACAGAATGATCGGGACTAAGGCTATTCGGGATAAGGGGTCTTTCCGTAATTTGGATCTCCATACCTTAAGTCTGCTAAAAAATCAATTAAACATTAATTAAACTTAGTTGGGATCAAGTACAGGTACTGTTTTATTATTACAGAGAAAAGGGAATCATTTAACCATGAAATAAACCCAATAGGGCTGTTCTGCCCCCAATAAGGGGTAATTATATCTTAGTTGGGATCAAGTACAGGTACTGTTTTATTATTACAGAGAAAAGGGAATCATTTAACCATGAAATAAACCCAATAGGGCTGTTCTGCCCCCAATAAGGGGTAATTATATCTTAGTTGGGATCAAGTACAGGTACTGTTTTATTATTACAGAGAAAAGGGAATCATTTAACCATTAAATAAACCCAATAGGGCTGTTCTGCCCCCAATAAGGGGTAATTATATCTTAGTTGGGATCAAGTACAGGTACTGTTTTATTATTACAGAGAAAAGGGAATCATTTAACCATTAAATAAACCCAATAGGGCTGTTCTGCCCCAATAAGGGGTAATTATATCTTAGTTGGGATCAAGTACAGGTACTGTTTTATTATTACAGAGAAAAGGGAATAATTTAACCATTAAATAAACCCAGTAGGGCTGTTCTGCCCCCAATAAGGGGTAATTATATCTTAGTTGGGATCAAGTACAGGTACTGTTTTATTATTACAGAGAAAAGGGAATCATTTAACCATGAAATAAACCCAATAGGGCTGTTCTGCCCCCAATAAAGGGTAATTATATCTTAGTTGGGATCAAGTACAGGTACTGTTTTATTATTACAGAGAAAGGGGAATCATTTAACCATGAAATAAACCCAATAGGGCTGTTCTGCCCCAATAAGGGGTAATTATATCTTAGTTGGGATCAAGTACAGGTACTGTTTTATTATTACAGAGAAAAGGGAATCATTTAACCATGAAATAAACCCAATAGGGCTGTTCTGCCCCCAATAAGGGGTAATTATATCTTAGTTGGGATCAAGTACAGGTACTGTTTTATTATTACAGAGAAAAGGGAATCATTTAACCATTAAATAAACCCAATAGGGCTGTTCTGCCCCCAATAAGGGGTAATTATATCTTAGTTGGGATCAAGTACAGGTACTGTTTTATTACTACAGAGAAAAAGCAAATCAGTTTAAAAATTCTTAACCATTTGATGGTTCTATGGGAGACTGGTTTCTGTAATTCAGAGCTTTCTGGATAATGGGTTTCCGGATAAAGCAAGGCCTTTTTAATCCGGCCCGGCCCGCCGACGACGCCAAGTCTCATCACGCGAGACTTGGTGTCATTGGCGGGCCGGAACTAAACAGACTAAGGTGTATAGCTTTGAACTACTTAGGTACCTCCAGGTGCTACGGTGGGACCCATATTCTACAAACATGCCTAGAAATAATATACATGGGCATTAATAGGAGATTTGTATTTGTATTAAAAGACTGTGGCCTGACCTAACTCACAGGGCAAGTAGCTGATTATTGCTATAGTCTGGGTATCAGTCATCATTGTGCCATGTTATTCTCTACAGCTTCAATATAATAAGGAGAAATGTATGAGATGAGTGCAAGCCTTGTGGGTGGACAGCTGCCCTTAATCACACGCGTGTCAGTAACGTAACGATGTGCCGGATATCTGCAATGTGACAGACAATCTCGCTCTCATTAAACTGTGTCTGTCTAATTAACCGGAGTGTTGGTAAGTGTGAGTACTAAATATATATCTGTGAAAAATCCCTCGCTTTGTGCCGAGTCTAAAGGTTTCAGTGAGCTGATATTTCCTAGCAGAGAGGAGATGAACTTTTGTTCAGAAATTCCAAAGCGTAAATTTAATAGCAAAGAAGCTTTTAAGGCGCCACTGGCAAAGTTTGTACGGCAGGAGCACTAGCAGCGTTCCCAGAAACACATGTAAAAGCCTCAGAAAGGGATCACGACTATATATATCTGCGCTGAGGCTTTGATCGGGGATGAGTCCATTTTCCTCCATTTTCCTCTGTGCTTCCTGCCACTAACGCTCCTCAAGGGCACTCGCAGCGCAGAGGCTCGGGGCCAAGAATCACTTATAACATTTTAAAAGGATTCCTTGATATGTTTTTTCTCCAACCAGCAGTTACTCAATGTCTGTATAAAAGTGACAAAAAAATTCAAAAAAATTGAAAACCAGCGCCATTAGTGCTGTAAAGCCTATTCAGTAAGTTGTGCAGACTCACTTTAAGTCTTTACACTAGGCCTGGACTGGGATATAAAATAGTCCCTGGCATTCCAAGTACACAGAGGCCCAAACAGCCCCCCAGCAGCCCAATAAATAGTGAGTGTCTATGGCATCTTACAGCAGCCCCTCTGGCATTTGCCAGAACCTACAGATTGCCAGTCCGGCCCTGCATTACACTGTATTAACTGGTTATTTTCCATGGTCTCTCACTAAGGACCATAATAATCAAACAGTGAAAAGAGAGCTTGCCGCAGCAGAGATGAGCGATTTTTTTCGCCATGCATGAATGTGCAGTGAAATTCCATGTTTCTCCATCAGCAAATTTTTAGCTTCAACAAAATGTAAGAGAAACGCCACAAAAAACCACCCAGTGAGAAGTGAGAAAAAACTCCCATTGACTTGTCTGTAGTGATGAGCGAATCTGTCCCATTTCACTTTGCTGAAAAATTCACGAATCTTTCGGAGAAAATGTTGCGCGTCAAAAAAAAATTGTCGCCCACGACTATTGTCACATGCGACTATTCTTTTGTTGCCCGCAACAATTCGTTTGACGTGCGACTATGCTTTTGAAGCCCGCGACTATTTTTTTGACGCCCGCGACAATTCTTTTGTCACCTGCGACTATTTTTTTTTTGGACGCATGACTATTCTTTTGACGCGGGCGACAATTTTTGGGCGCGCAGCGAATTTTTTCATCCATTACGTGAAACAATCTGCCAATGGCAAAACGTGGAAATTCACCGCAAATCCATGCCTGGTGAAACATTTCACCCATCACTACTTGTTTGGAGTGAGAAAAAGGGGCCCATTTACTAAAATCCGATTATTTGGGGGACTTAAAACATGATATGGTAAAAATTCAGAGTAACCACGATAATTTCTAAAGTTCTCAATTCTCTAATTTCTGAAGTAATGTCTTTAAAATGATTTTATTGTTTGTACAAAAATATTGTAATTGCGTTCCAAAAGTCACAATATTTTCCTGCCAAAAAGTTTGTTGTGCCATGAAAACCTTTCTGGCTTTGGAAGTCTCCCATAGGACTCAATGGCACTCTGCAGCTCCAACCCGGCCCAAGGAAAGTCTCCCATAGGGCTCAATGGCACTCTGCAGCTCCAACCCGGCCCAAGGAAAGTCTCCCATAGGGTTCAATGGCACTCTGCAGCTCCAACCCGGCCCAAGGAAAGTCTCCCATAGGGCTCAATGGCACTCTGCAGCTCCAACCCGGCCCAAGGAAAGTCTCCCATAGGGCTCAATGGCACTCTGCAGCTCCAACCTGGCCCAAGGAAAGTCTCCCATAGGGCTCAATGGCACTCTGCAGCTCCAACCCGGCCCAAGGAAAGTCTCCCATAGGGCTCAATGGCACTCTGCAGCTCCAACCCGGCCCAAGGAAAGTCTCCCATAGGGCTCAATGGCACTCTGCCGCTCCAACCCGGCCCAAGGAAAGTCTCCCATAGGGCTCAATGGCACTCTGCAGCTCCAACCTGGCCCAAGGAAAGTCTCCCATAGGGCTCAATGGCACTCTGCAGCTCCAACCTGGCCCAAGGAAAGTCTCCCATAGGGCTCAATGGCACTCTGCAGCTCCAACCCGGCCCAAGGAAAGCCTCCCATAGGGCTCAATGGCACTCTGCAGCTCCAACCCGGCCCAAGGAAAGTCTCCCATAGGGCTCAATGGCACTCTGCAGCTCCAACCCGGCCCAAGGAAAGTCTCCCATAGGGCTCAATGGCACTCTGCAGCTCCAACCCGGCCCAAGGAAAGTCTCCCATAGGGCTCAATGGCACTCTGCAGCTCCAACCCGACCCAAGGAAAGCCTCCCATAGGGCTCAATGGCACTCTGCAGCTCCAACCCGGCCCAAGGAAAGTCTCCCATAGGGCTCAATGGCACTCTGCAGCTCCAACCCGGCCCAAGGAAAGTCTCCCATAGGGCTCAATGGCACTCTGCAGCTCCAACCCGGCCCAAGGAAAGTCTCCCATAGGGCTCAATGGCACTCTGCAGCTCCAACCCGGCCCAAGGAAAGTCTCCCATAGGGCTCAATGGCACTCTGCAGCTCCAACCCGGCCCAAGGAAAGTCTCCCATAGGGCTCAATGGCACTCTGCAGCTCCAACCCGGCCCAAGGAAAGCCTCCCATAGGGCTCAATGGCACTCTGCAGCTCCAACCCGGCCCAAGGAAAGTCTCCCATAGGGCTCAATGGCACTCTGCAGCTCCAACCTGGCCCAAGGAAAGTCTCCCATAGGGCTCAATGGCACTCTGCAGCTCCAACCTGGCCCAAGGAAAGTCTCCCATAGGGCTCAATGGCACTCTGCAGCTCCAACCCGGCCCAAGGAAAGTCTCCCATAGGGCTCAATGGCACTCTGCAGCTCCAACCCGGCCCAAGGAAAGTCTCCCATAGGGCTCAATGGCACTCTGCAGCTACAACCCGGCCCAAGGAAAGTCTCCCATAGGGCTCAATGGCACTCTGCAGCTCCAACCCGGCCCAAGGAAAGTCTCCCATAGGGCTCAATGGCACTCTGCAGCTACAACCCGGCCCAAGGAAAGTCTCCCATAGGGCTCAATGGCACTCTGCAGCTCCAACCCGGCCCAAGGAAAGTCTCCCATAGGGCTCAATGGCACTCTGCAGCTCCAACCCGGCCCAAGGAAAGTCACCCATAGGGCTCAACGGCATTCTGCAGCTCCAACCCGGCCCAAGGAAAGCCTCCCATAGGGCTCAACGGCACTCTGCAGCTCCAACCCGGCCCAAGGAAAGTCTCCCATAGGGCTCAATGGCACTCTGCAGCTCCAACCCGGCCCAAGGAAAGCCTCCCATAGGGCTCAATAGCACTCTGCAGCTCCAACCCGGCCCAAGGAAAGTCTCCCATAGGGCTCAATGGCACTCTGCAGCTCCAACCCGGCCCAAGGAAAGTCTCCCATAGGGCTCAAAGGCACTCTGCAGCTCCAACCCGGCCCAAGGAATGTCTCCCATAGGGCTCAATGGCACTCTGCAGCTCCAACCTGGCCCAAGGAAAGCCTCCCATAGGGCTCAATGGCACTCTGCAGCTCCAACCCGGCCCAAGGAAAGTCTCCCATAGGGCTCAATGGCACTCTGCAGCTCCAACCCGGCCCAAGGAAAGTCTCCCATAGGGCTCAATGGCACTCTGCAGCTCCAACCCGGCCCAAGGAAAGTCTCCCATAGGGTGCAATGGCACTCTGCAGCTCCAACCCGGCCCAAGGAAAGTCTCCCATAGGGCTCAATGGCACTCTGCAGCTCCAACCCGGCCCAAGGAAAGTCTCCCATAGGGCTCAATGGCACTCTGCAGCTACAACCCGGCCCAAGGAAAGTCTCCCATAGGGCTCAATGGCACTCTGCAGCTCCAACCTGGTGAAAAGATAGTCCCAAGGAAAGTGTAACCAAAGCGCTAACCAATTCCGAAATGTTCGTATTCTTTGCGCAAAGTATGATTTTTTCAGTGGAAATTTAACGAAAACCACAAAAAACTTTTCACACATATTCCGAAATGTTCTGTAAAAAATATGAAATTACATCAAAATGTAAGAAACTGTTCACTTTTTTTATTTGGATATTTAGGTTGGGGGTTATAAAGTAGGATAATAAATGATGAAAGAAATATCCACAATTGGTATTAGCAGTAAAATATAGAAATCATGCAAAATTGCCTTCTTCTTCTGCAATTTCACATGATGTGCATTATACAGATGTTTTACCCACGCCCTTTCCCCACGGCGTTTCCCAAGGGCAACGTGTTTCTGGGTGCTTTTTGTGGACTTACAAACGAACCCCCCCTCCCAAACGCATGAATTAAGTTTGCCCAGAACAGCTCCCATTGACTTGTACATGACCTTCACAGCTTTTAGATGGCGTATTTTTATATTTGGGTTTTTCGTGGTTTTGATGCAAAATAAATGACAAAATATTTGCTTTTTTTACATGAAAAGATGAGTTTTAGCATGTATGTGTGCCTTGGCTTGTTTGTGTGCACTGTGAATCCTATGATCCCAGGGGGCGGCCCTTAGTAGCTAAAATGGAAATTTTTTGGAAATTTTTTATTTAGGATTACCCAATGGAACTACTAAAAAAGTATATTTTTTATAAAAATTGTTTATTGATTATTTAGATTTACATATAAACTGGTTTATGCAATATATTTTTAGAGACCTATATTGTCTAGGGGCTATAGATTTCTTTTTAGTAGGTACATAGAGAGATCCACTTGTGAGATGAATCGGTGGTGCGGGGAGGGAGGCCATTGGAGGGGGCCTGGGGTTGGACGGAGGGTTTCCTTTTCCTATTGTAATTGCCTAGTAAAGTAGATACGTCTGTCTCTTTCTCTCTCTCTCTCTCTCTCTCTCTCTCTTTCTCTCTGTCTCTCTCTCTCTGACCAAGCAGCACATTGGCAATGATTTCAGAACAGAGCAATAAGACCACAGTGGTCAGATACCCTATCCAAACTCATTATTTACATCAACGCAGGGTTTCGGCCCATTGCAAGGATTTAATTGCTAGTGATTTAGAGTAAATGAGATAGGAATGCTGAGCAGGGGAAACCACACAAGCGTTTTTAATAATTTAATAAATAAATTAAAATTGCCCATCGTGAGTTCCAAGTGCAAATATGAACCTGAAACAGCTCTAATGGGAATATTTGGGATGACGGGTCTCTTCTCTGAAAAAACAAGTACAGGTATAGGACCCGTTATCCAGAATGCTCTGAACCAAGAGTATTCCGGATAAGGGGATCACCATACCTTAAGTCTACTAAAAAATCAATAAAACATTAATTAAACCCAATAGGATTGTTTTGGCTCCAATAAGGGGTAATTATATCTTAGTTGGGATCAATTACAGGTACTGTTTTATTATTACAGAGAAAAGGGAATCATTTAACCATGAAATAAACCCAATAGGACTGTTCTGCCCCAATAAGGGGTAATTATAACTTAGTTGGGATCAAGTACAGGTACTGTTTTATTATTACAGAGAAAAGGGAATCATTTAACCATTAAATAAACCCAATAGGGCTGTTCTGCCCCCAATAAGGGGTAATTATATCTTAGTTGGGATCAAGTACAGGTACTGTTTTATTATTACAGAGAAAAGGGAATCATTTAACCATTAAATAAACCCAATAGGGCTGTTCTGCCCCAATAAGGGGTAATTATATCTTAGTTGGGATCAAGTACAGGTACTGTTTTATTATTACAGAGAAAAGGGAATCATTTAACCATTAAATAAACCCAATAGGGCTGTTCTGCCCCAATAAGGGGTAATTATATCTTAGTTGGGATCAAGTACAGGTACTGTTTTATTATTACAGAGAGAGGGAAAATTGGTTTTAAAATTCTGAATTATTTGAATAAAATGGAGTCTATGGGAGACAGGCTTTCTGTAATTCGTAGCTTTCTGGATAAAGGGTTTCCGGATAAGGGATCCCATATCTGTATTTTCATTTTTAGTGCACAAAATGCCTCTTTTTTCAATTCTTATACGCTGCAAAATTGATTTGATAAATCCGGTTTATTTCTCCTCCTGCATTTTCTGCCTTTCCCTTTTAGGCAATTTAATGCATGACGGGCCGTGCTGGGTGCCGGAGCCAGTCCTTGTGTCATTTGCCTATAACCAAATTGCAGGATATCTATTTTGAGCTCAGCCTGGGTGAATTAGTCGCATTGCTTGGTTGAATAACCACCTCTAAACCAGTTCCTGCCGGCAGTCATGGCAATTCAGTACTGAGTTGTGTCCTTTGTATTTTAATGATATTGACTCTTTTATTAAGTATCTGCAGTGCTTTGCATTTAGCGCTATTGCAGCCTGCAATGTAGTGTTTGGTACCCAAATCAATCCAGTATCTGCTATAAAGGGCTTTGTATCAGCAGGTGATTGGTTGACATTGGGCGGATGCAAATCAATTGATATTAGATATGGCACTATGTCATTGTTTTATTGATCATCCGACGTGCAAAGAGACACAGAGGATAGTCTGGAATCCATTGTATAATTTGCTTATGAAATGAAGAGAGATGTGTCACTCCGTATTCAAATGCTGCCTTTGGGTAGAAAATTAAAGGGCAACCTTTACCATAAAACTGCTTCCTGCCCACCGTTGTTGCAGGGTAATAGAGACAAATTGGGAGAAACAATCATCTTCTTTCCCAAAGACAAGCTCCCCTGTGTGCACTGAGCCACCTGCACCTAGAGGGAGCTCCCAGTGACTACAACGTTTTTTAATGCGCCCGAGAATCTTTCATGGCAACATCTTGCAGTTGTTTTGTGAAAGAATTCACTGATGGCAAAATGCGGAATTTCCCTGCGAATCCTGACTAACTTT
This sequence comes from Xenopus tropicalis, assembly GCF_000004195.4. NCBI lineage: Eukaryota > Metazoa > Chordata > Amphibia > Anura > Pipidae > Xenopus > Xenopus tropicalis. The sequence goes on along the minus strand of NC_030677.2, from coordinate 23,478,463 downwards.
TTGTAAGATGATAATCAGAGTAAAACTATCCAACTGGATCCCCACCACTAGCGGCTGAAGGCTGCTCTCATAGAGATCCCCTGTTACCCCACATATAGGAAATCCTTAGGCTGCCCCCCTTTTCTTTATCCCTCCCCTTTTAACAGCAGCTATTGTCTGCAACTAGTGATGAGCAAATCTGTCCTGTTTTGCTTCGGCGAAAAATTCTTTCAAAAGATTTGCGAAATGGTGAAAAATTCACGAAACAGCAAAAATGTTGCGAGTCAAAAAAAGTTGTCGCCCGTGACTATTCTTTTGTCGTGCAGCTATTCTTTTGTCACAATTTTTGGACGGACGGCGATTTTTTTCACGGCGAATTGTTTTCATCCGTTTCGCAAAACAATCCGCCGAAGTCGAAACACGGAAATTCACTGCAAATCCATGCCTGGCAAAACATTTTGCCCATCACTGTCTGCAACCCCTAGACTTAGACCTAAACAACATCACTCCTGGTCAGCAGCTTGCTGCCCCTTACCATAACTCCATAAAGTAACTCCCACCCATTCCACCCCCTGCAAAGGTAAAATGATGCCTGCTTTCTTCTGCTTTGCTCACTTAAAACTAGGGATGCACCAAATCCAGGATTCTGTTCAGGATTCGGCCTTTTCTGGGAGGATACGGATCCAGACGAATCCATGTGCCTGGCCCAACTGAATCCAAATCGTTAAAATCATGTAGGGACCCCAAAGAATTGGGCCCCGCCAGGATTAGTTCCCCTTTAGACAGGCACCATGAGGGTGGCCTTATGTGATTTGGACACCCAAAGGTGGTCCTAGATGTTTATGTGTGAAAAGGGAGTTTCCCTGCAAGTTAACAGCAACCACTAGATGTCGCTGTGCTAAAAGTATAAAAGGGAATGACTCCCATGTTCAACAGGTCTTTCTGCCTGGGACCCCTCTGTAAGGAGGTCAACCACAAGCTAGTGTTCTAGTACAGGAGGTACTGTAATAGGTCACTCTAGGAGTGACAGACAGGCTAGAGAGAACGGGCAGCAATAGCCCCAACAGGAGAGAGATGGGTTAAGATCCCCCAGCACTCATGGCTGGAGTTAAGGATCTGTAGTGTGCAGTAAGAGGAGCCAAGTCAGCCCCTGGGAGTGTTCCCAGTGAAGGGGCCCTACACGTGGACCGGGGTGAGTTCCTAGGTGGAATCATCCGGCAGGAGTACCGGGGGTAGCCCAAAGAGAGAGAGTGTGACTTGAGCCATCTGTGTGACATCCTCTGAAGTGTTCTGCCTGCATCAACAATAAACAAGTTCATCTGGTTCACCATTTTAACCGGTGTCTTGGCTGTTCATATACTGAGGATCCTCAACTGCCTGGTAAGCAGCTACCCCAAGGGAGGGGCAAGGTACCGGGAGTTGCTGGGAGTCCGGGTCCAAGGAGGACCTCATAGAGTTTTCCCAGGGAGGAGACATATAGTTCTACCTATACCTACCCTGGGTGGAGGCACGCCATTCATTTATATCATACCTGTCCCCCATAATAAGTGGGGGCTCAGGGCTCCTGTAGCGCCACACGCAGGGAGTTGCGTGTTAAAAGTACAACAGTAGACAAAATAGGGTTACAATCATGTAACGTTGTGCCACATAAACAAGGAAGTTAAGTTCTCGTGAACCCTTCAGTTACTTTATATGAGTATACAAATCAGGATTTGGCCGAATCCCAACATAGTGGATTCAGTGCATCTCTGCTTTTAACCCTCTATTGCCCTCTGGCCAATCACTTGCTAAACTACATCCCCTTGCAACCTATTCTTCCCTGTAGCCACTTCCGAGCCCTATCATTGGCCCCGTCCCTTCCCGACGGTCCCTGGAGCCCCCTTCCTGTAGGTGGAGAGATTGGGATTAAATCTTATTATTATTGCTCAGATTTTCTACACCACCATGTTCCCAGTGCACCACTTTGTGCCTTGCCATGTCCTTACTCTTCTGTAAGAGGCAAACAGACTTGCGGATGAATAGAGGGGCATTTATATGTTTCACTGTAGCTCTATGAGGACAAGGAGAAATACAAATACTAGGAATAACTTTTATTAGGAAACAGATTTTAGCTGAGCACAGCACAATACTTTCATTATTAACAACAAGCATCTTGTTTGGGTTTTTTTCATTAATATCTAATCGTTCATAAGAATAGGAAGTGTTTAAAATTGCAATAGCCAGTGTTTCAGCAAATGAAATATTTCCAGCGGAATGGCTGGGAATAATGATGAGACTAGTGGAGAGCCGGAGTAGCCTCCTCTGATGGGCATGAAGTGGAACTGTCAGAATTACTCTAATGCATTCTATTATCTGTAGAGGCTGGGACGGAAAGGCTCAGCGGAGTGGGAGAATTAAAAAGGAAGTTTTCCTAAAATAACATGGTGGCTCAACTGCATTAAATACAAGCAAATGCACATAGGTTCTATAACCCTTAACAAGTAATCAGCTACATTATTTAGCAGGGAACCTTGGTTATTATTGGGAACAGTGACAACAGTGATGCAATAAAATTAAAATTAAAGCTTTGTTAAATCAATAATCTTTTGGTTTAGTAAATGGTGCATCCTTTTCATCCCTTGAGTCAATGCCCTCATTTATACAAGACAGCACTTTATTTGCTTTAGTAGCCACAGAATGACACTGCCTGGAATTAGACAACTTGTTATCCACAAAAAAACACTACCATTCAGTGTGTAACTTGCATATATATATTTATTTCTACCAAAGTGCATTACTTTGCACTTGTCCACACCTCATTTTCCATTTTGCTGCCCAGTTTTCCAATTTAATCTAATCCAGCCCAGATTTGTGGCAAGGCCACACAGGTCCAGGCCTAGGGTTGCACAAATTTAGGGGCAGCATGCTGCCCTGCGACACCAAAATTTTTACATTTTGCTCCTATACGGAGTAATGCGGACCACTCCTATTTATATTCCTGTCTAACATTCAAACCACTTCCTGGTTGCTAAGGTAATTTGGACCCTAGCAAACTGATAGCTGCTGAAACTCCAAGCTGGAGAGCTGCCGAACAAATACTGAAATAATGATAAAACTACAATTAAAAAAAAATGAAAACCAGTTGCAATTTGTCTCAGAATATTACTTACATCATACTAAAAGGTAACTCAAATGTAAACATCCCCTTTACGGATCCTCAGCTTTTGTATGGAAACCACCACACTTTAATTGGATACTCTCCATCAGCATACCCCATCTTAACCCCAAATGACACAATTCTGATGCAGCTCGGTCAGATCAGCCTGACAGATTTGGATTGAAATAGAAGAAACGGGTGTAAAGGTCCCCATACACGGGCTGATTGTAGCTGCCGATATCGGTTCCTTAGACCGGTTCAGCAGCTTATCGGCACATGTAGGGGCACAAACGACAGGTCTGCCCGACCAATATCTGGCCTGAAATCAGCCAGATATCGATTGTGCAGGTTTAAAAATGTAGTCAAATCGAGGACCGTATTGACTTGTTGATGCGGTCCCCGAACCAACTGCGCCTATTACCGGCATTACCAGGGACAAACGAACGAATTAGCCTAAATTTACCTGTTACCTGGGGATATTGGGAGAAGATACGCTTGCTTGGCGACCTCACCAAGCGAGCACCGTATGGCCACCTTTAGCCTGCTCTCATACAATTATATACTATAATATCAACAATTATCTTGTCATTAATAATGGAGATGTGTAGGTGCTAGGAAATCTCTGACTTCATGTTATAGCACCAAAGGTAGTGGCACATAATACTGTATATGATATGTACATGTGAGGGATGATCTCCTCTCCCTCAGCCCTCAGGTCTGTCTTAGAAACAACTATAATAACTTGGATAAAGTGGTGAAGCACCTCACACCAACTCTAATGATCTGGGAGGCTCCATGGTTAGGCACCCTCCAGTAAGTGCTATCCTCCATGATTTATTAGTGGCAAGTAGCAATGAAAAAACAGTCTAGTTTGCCTTGGAATCTATTGAATTTGAATGCTCAAATTAACTATTACTTTTTACCTATACAGAATGCCACTTCTAAATATACTGTCACTGTAAAAGAACATGAAAGGTAAACTAAGTCTGTATCACAAAATAGCCTTGTTATTAAGGGATATATAAAGGCAAAAGTCTTATTCATGGTGAGAATGATATATAAATACATAGGCAAATCTGCATGCGTTACGTTGACATTGATAGGAACTCAGTGGTGACATCCAATCAAAGTCACCAGTTGGTGGCTGAGCAGACATTTCATTGGCTATAGGAAGCCATAAGCTGATTGATAGCTCTGAGACAGAAGAATGCACTAAAAAAATTGCCAGTCTTGTGATTTTCATCATGACTCAATCCATTATGAAATCTCCCTTTTAATATAGGAAATATTAATCCTTCTTTTAATATTCTAAGCGAATTGATGCAGAGGGTATGTGGGAGGATATGTTAGTGGAATCTATTTACTGGGATACATACTGCCCTCTTGCAAAAACCCATTTGTCATTATTTGAAATGTCCACAAGGCATATTCTAGAGGTTTGTATTTATATCTGATATTGGGAGAGGAAATGCATCTGTTTAACATGGAATGTACCTGCAGGGGGTAAATAAAGGTGCACAACCCTCTCCTCCTGCTGTACATGTATGTATGTATGTATGTATGTATGTATGTATGTGCTGTTGAGATTTACCATTTTATGAGACACTGACATATTCACATACCAAAGTCATTCTATAGAAAGGAGTAATCTTATTGAAATATACAGCTTCATACACAAGGCTTTGAAAAAAAAAGTCTTTAATGTCAAAGATGCCACAGGGTTTATACAGACAGATCAAATGATGTAGTGTTGTTGTGAGATACAGTCAGTGGGACACCACTGAGCAAGGTGACACCACTTTTGAGATGCTCGGCAGGAAAGGGCAGCCATACACATTACAATAATGATCTTTCCTGCGACCATTGGTCGTCCACTCCACTAACATTAAGAGCTGAATCATCAGATATGCACATAGAAACAATAGAATTCTACCCCATCTGACGATTAAGCATTAATGTACGGGCGATGTTTTGGCGCCTTCAAAGGTGCCCAATCAAAATTTCCAGACCCCCCTTATCAATGAGACGACCGCTATCCAAGGCATTTGCTGATATCGGTCACCTCATCAACCCACCATACAAGCACCAAATATTGTACGAAACCTCATTTCATACGATAATATTGGTGCGTGTATGGGCGCCTTAACTGTTGGCCTGGACGCTAATGTCCTCATGGGAGTCCAGGAACAACTGGCGGATTCCATCGAGTGGTCTGGATTCCCTCCTGTGAAACTGTTCAGGGATCAATAAGTTAACCCTGAATCCCTTCAACACCGTGGTCCCTTAACTGTAATCCAGTAATGGATACAGAGAGCTTCCTACAACTCTACTTTGTAGTGGAGTACAAAGCCGCTCTTTCTCCTAGAACTGACTAAACCTTGTTCACGGGGTCCTAGACTTTCTCTAGAATGGTTGTCCTTCTAGAGCAGAACCCTTCACCGGACCTTGTTAACACCAAGATCCCCAGAAACATCTACCAGGGTCAGGAGAAAGCACCCAAAAATGAAAGAACAACCCCTTTCCAGTCACTTTATAGAAGTGTAAAAGGAAGTGGTCACTATCTCTTAGAGCCACAAAGATATGACAATAAGGTAACTAAGAAACAAAGGCTTCTGCTTAGCAACTAGGGGAATAGCACTTGTAGGGGATATACATCCATAGGGACTGTTAACCCTGTGGTTCCTACAATAAATACTGTTGATTTGATAATAAAAATACTCAGAAAGGCATTATCCTTTCACTTGAACAGTGTCTTCTTGTATCAAGAGTAAATGGCTTATTTATAATTGCCCTGGGCACAAGTGAAAAAACATTAGGCGCTTAATGCATGTAGGGACCACGCACGTAGGGTCTGTGTAGGCTGCAGGCAAGGCACAACTATTTGTGGGGGTGCTACAGCCATACATTTAATAAATGAGCCCTTATACCTTAAAACTACCAGCATTCTTTCAAGGTGTTAATTCCTTTGCAGTGCAAGTCATGGCCCTTTATCATTAAAGTGAATAGGAAGTGATCATAACTCCCTTAATCACTGGTGATCGCTTCACTTGCACCTGAATGGGAAAGTCCATGTGTGGCATAAGCCTTCCCCCTTATACTGCTGGAAGTGGGACTGTCTCTTCCACTCATATTTGCTCACATCCAGTGGGACAAACAGGTCTTCTATCAAAACCCACTTTCCACCTCTCAACATAACTGATCAAAAAGACACCCCACTGATTGTATAAACATATGTAGATGATTATCAGCTCCAGGCATTAGCAACCATGGCTGATTTAATCTGCTAATTCTGACCCATTTCTAATTGGAAGTCCACTTGCAAAGTATGGTCAACCACTGGCCACACTGGGTTATCTGACTATACTGGCTTGTGTGGCCCAACTTCACATTTTGGTTCTCTTCAGCGGAAGTCATGGACAGCTGGTTAAGGTCCCCATACATGGGCCGACTATAGCTGCTGATATTGGTCCCTTGGACTGATTTGGCAGCTTATCGGCCCGTGTAGGGGCAGAACTGAGGGGCCTGGCCGACCGATATCTGGCCAGATATCGATCGGGCAGGTTAGAAAATCCAGTCGGATCGGGGACCGCATCGGCTCGTTGATGCGGTCCCCGAACCGACTACCCCATTACCGCGTGTAGAATTCGATCGTTTGGCCCCAGGGCCAAATGACCGAATTCGCTTCCATGCCTCTCCGATATCGCCCACCCGTAGGCGCCAAGCGAGCGGATCTGCCCATGTATGGCCAGCTTTAGACAGCGGGACACAAGGTCATCCTTTCACAAAATCAATTAAAAAGGTTCCATGTTAAGGTTCGTGGTTTTCTAGTGAAAAATGCTGCACCAACAGTAGATATTTATAAGAAAGTTCTTCATGTCCATTAAAATAATAAGAAATGTGAAACTATGAATAAATATTGAATTATGTCAACTGAGTGAAATGTTCAACTGCTGTTCTGGAACCATCAATGAATTGTTGTCCCCTTAGAATCACACTCAGAGCCATTTCAGATTGGTTTCTCTTTTTCCAGATCAGCAGCCTAATAGGTATTTTGTGAATGAAGGGCTGAACCTGATCGATGTAGGTTTTTTCTCAGCCTCAATAATGACATTACTTTGCAAACAAATGTAATTTATTCTAAAAACAATCTAATTAGGCTTTTCATTACAGCCGAGCAAACAGCCCCAGACTGGAGAAACCGTTGCCAAAAGGTGAAACTTTATCTCAATACACATTTCAACTATTAAAAACCTTCTGATTCCTCCATTTGTTAAGATTCAAACCCCTCTGGATATGCAGTACCTGCATGTGAAGTACACGTATGTTGTGCATTTAGCACAGTAGGGTACATGTACAACACTGTTTTAATTAATACAGGAATAATGAAATAAAGGCAGGCATGAATAGTTGCTTGTGTCAATTCTCTCCTATTATTTGATTAAGTTGAAGAAAACCATCAACCCCCAACCAGGAGTTCAACTAGATGCCTTGTACCTCTCAGAACCAAAAGCCTTTCCTACCAGTCAGCAGTCTCCATTAACTGCAGAAGCTATTGGCTATCAAAGTACAACCCCTTACATTTACCTATAGAGAATACGTCTATAGGAACGACATGATATGGAACCCAAGCTCTGATTGGCAGCATAACTTGAATATTAATTGAATGTACCTGAGTTAGTGGTTGGTAGTTAATCAGTGTTATTCCTTAAGGGCTCTGGCACACGGGGAGATTAGTCACCCGCGGCAAAACTCCCTGTTCGTGGGCGACTAATCTCCCCGAGTTGCCTACCCCTGCCATCCCACCGGCGAACATGTAAGTCGCCGGCGGGATGGCAGACGCGGCGGGGCGATTTGCGCGAAATCGCGCCGCCGCGTGTGCCATCCCGCTGGCGACTTACATGTTCACCGGTGGGATGGCAGGGGTAGGCAACTCGGGGAGATTAGTCGCCCGCGAACAGGGAGTTTTGCAGCGGGTGACTAATCTCCCCGTGTGCCAGAGCCCTAAAAATAAAAGAATCTCTGCTGGAGATTGTGCAAATGCTACATTATTTCAAGAGAGATGAAACATGTCTCTGATTAGTTTCAATTAGTCAGACTTTATTCAATACTGACTTGATGTTATATCACCAATGCTTGGCATTCAGGCCGAATTTACCATGTACCATCTACAGATTGTGTCTAACAGGCCTACCCAAAGGTAACCATTTTTAGATGTGAGCCACATTTAAATATAAAAAAGTTCAGGAGCAACACAAGCATGAAGAAAGTTCCTATGGGGCACCCAATAAGGGCTGTGATTAAGATTTGGTAGCCCTATGTGGACTAACAGCCTAGAGGAGATTCTGTTTGCCTGTAAACATGGTCTTTATGCCTCCAAACTTGCTTCTAAGTTAGAAATACAAAAAAGAGCACCTGCTTTGAGGCCACTGGGAGCAACATCAAAGGGTTTGGCACACAACATGTTGCTCACAAGCCATTGGTTGGGTATTTGTGTATATATTGTCAATTGTCAGTTCAAGAGTAGACAGTGGTAGAGACTTGCAAACATAAACATTGCCGGATTTGTAATGGCCCAGAGGCTGCCCCCATTCTTCGTCCCCCCCTCTGCGTATGCACGAACACCTGAAACCCCCGCCGCTGAGCGCACATGTGCATTCCCGCACAGTAAAATTCCCATACGGAGCAGTAGGGAGAGGTCCCCATTGCTCCGTATGGGAGCAAAATTTCAAAATTGCGCTGTGTTTGTGCCGCCCTAGGCCCGGGCCTTTGTGGCCTCGTCACAAATCCGGGCCTGCACATAAAGCAGTGTTGACTTCTCATACCTACAATCCATACCAGATGCTCAATAAGTTTACCCTTACACTGATCAACGGCCCACTAGCTGATTCAGAACAAGGCAGTGATGTCCCTGGAATACAAGAGCAGCCAAGGAAGGACTAAGAGCTGTTTCCTTAAGAAAATCAGCAAAATTCCCTCTAAAGAGAAAATAAAAAATGTTACAGACCATAACAAGGATCTATAATATTCTCTTAGCTCTCCAGTTTGGTATTTTAGCAGCTATCTGGTTGCTAGGGTCTTATTTACTCTAGTCACTAGGCAGTGGCTAAATGAGAGGTTGGAATATGAATAGTAGAGGGCCAGCATAGAAAGATAAGTAATAAAAGAAACAATAACAATAAAACCGTAAGCTCGCAGAACAATAGCATTTGGCTGCCGGGGTCAGTGACCCCCATTTGATAGCTGGAGAGATGAAGCAGAGAAAGGCAAAGTTGCTAGGAATAGGGCATTCTATAACATACTAAAAGTTAAATCAATGTGCTCGATGATTGCCTTTACTGTAGCGCAACCGCACATAATAATTGCTGCTTATGCACAGGCGCTGTTATAAACTGAAGGTATTTGCTGACGGAGGTGAGGAATTACTCAGAAATCATATTTGAATTTTACAAGAAAAATGTGATTTAATCAAATAGAAGCAGTAGATGTAAATATATAATACATTCTGATTGCTTTGTCATTGCGCTAAGCGTTGGTTTGTCATGCATCTCCCCCCCCCCCGTGTCTCCGGGCTATAGTGAAATGAGAGTGATTGTATTATAGGAGCCCATCAAATCAGCCCGCCGCACACAATACGTAGAAACTGGATATGAGGAATGAATACTGACGGGCGTTATCTCCCTGCTTCTACAATCCACAGCAAATCGGAGCGCAGCCAGACGAAATGACAGAAGGCAGTAATGCGTACGAAAGCTTGATATCAATTCAGATGTCGAAAACAAGTCAATATGGGAAAAAATACAGAAAAGGGCTCATTTACTAATGCAACGTGCAATGTAAAGAGCACAATTGTATCCATTCAAATGCTAGCCATGAAGGAACCATTGCCAATGCACACCTGGACACCACTTACATGGCAGGCACAAGTGGCAGCTGACTACAGGGTCGAACTGGGCTGGCACGACTCCAGGAAGAAACCCAGAGGGCCCCACTGACCCAGACCTGCTCCTGAGAGCTTCCCCCCAATTGTTGCTGCAAGGCAGAACACAATGTACATCCAGGGGGGATGGAGGATGTGGCATCGGGTGGACTTCACGACTGGGGCAGGGGGGGGTGTGAGGGGACCCCTGAGGTAGAATCCCTGGTGGGGCCCCGGAGCCCTCAGTCCAACGCTGCCTGACAATATGACATTTGTTATCAGGTGCAGCTACTTGTGCTCAATTCTGTGAAGTGAAGTGCATTGTGGTAAAAAAAATGGGATTTTTGCCCTTGTTTTTGCACTTTGCCACTTTGATAATTGAACCCTAACAAGTTTGATTTATCTGTGACTTTTTACCTTTTCACTGCATGCCAATAGACAAACAACATTTACTGGGGTACACTCCGGTACCTCCTTTGCCAGGTGCTTACATAGGGCCGGATTTACAAATTTGCCGCCCTGAGGCCGCCCCCGGTCGCACCCCCCCCCCCCCGAGTGCGTATGCGTGCATGCGTGAATAGGGGAGTGGTGTGCGTGCGCATGCACGAACAGGGGGGTGCGAGCACGCATGCGCGAATGGGGGGGGTTGCAAGCGCGCATGCGCCATAGGCCAAACTTGCATACAAGCAGTGGGGAGTCCCCATTGCTCCATATGGGAACACAAATTTTTAGATGATCTTTGTGCGGCGGGACTTCATGCCGCCCCCAGGTTTCTGCCGCCCTAGGCCCGGGCCTTTGTGGCCTCTCCACAAATCCGGGCCTGTGCTTACACACACCAGCATTCCAAATGATGCCAAGAATTTCTATAAAACAAAAAGCAAAATGAACATGAAAATGAAGTTCAACTGAATGCAGATCAACCCCATTTATTGGGATGCAGAAACCCACATTAGAACCTGACCCAATGGGCCCACCCTGGCAGCTGAAACACTGGGCGCTATTTCAAACCATTCTTCCCGCATTGTGCACAAATGGCCACTGCCACCCCTACCAACAAGCCTGTGGCCGCAGGGCCCATGGGGATTTCTCCCAGTGTTCCAGTGGGCCAACCGTGATTACAGAGACACACATACAGTTCTCTCCATGTTGCCTAAGCTTCCGATGGCTCCACCATTTGTGCACTTCCCAATGTTCTTTGTATCCATTTCATAGATTTTGCTTCTGAAGTCAATCATTATATCTGATACACGTTTTCCCTTTGAACCTTTATACCATACATTAAAGCCATATGATACCATTACCTTAAAAGCCAACTGTACAGTATTGACTTTTTAATATTCCCCAGCAGCACCAAGAGTGTAAGCAGGCCTTAGCATAATGCTGTAGGGACATGCCTTCCACCCAAGCACAAATGGACATGTACATACAGTAACTGCATTGTTTAACAAAAACATCACGTAACGCCTTTCATTAAATTTGTTTACTTCATAGAAGTACATCAATAATGCAAAAAGGGCAATTTCTCTTGCTGTTTTAGGGAGTCAGATTGGAATGAACTAATGGGCAATTTCTTTGTTGACGGGGGTTGAGTCCAGTTGGGAATACAAAAGGAGGCTCTTTGGAATCTGATTAGGAAGCAACTAGAAGCTGTGACTTTCACTTTATACTATATAATAGAACCTATAAACCCAGATTTTCAATCATTTAGGATTTTCTAGTTTTCCATTGGTCATTCCGTATTTATGATATAACAAGGATATGACTTTCTAGCCCGACTGGCAACCATCTACAATCAAATCTCTGAACGTTTCATGAAAGACTCTTGAATCTCTGTAGAGAGGACACCATCACAAAAACAATCAATATTGTGTTTGTATGTGATTTTATTCAGTAAAAAATTGTAGTTTAGGGGGGTATATAAGTCATAGTCACTGTTGTGTTTGCATATTGAAGTGTAAGTAAACTAAGGCCTCCTTGATCTTCCTAAACAGCAGTTCGACCATGCTTTATGGCTGAGATTGTAGCAAGCTTTATTAATGTATTATTTGTTATATAAATATAGTGAATAATGGTCCTTCTATGGTAATATAACGATATTAAAAGTCAAGGAGGAGTTCCATGACCATATACCAGTCATGGAACTCCCAGTTGACTTCTAATTGTCATATTTTACAACGGGGGGGGGGTACATAATTTATTATAATACATGAGTTTCAGTGAGTCATGTGACAGAAACTGTATCACTGAGCACCAATGACAACTGATGACAACACCAATCACCATTTATAAGGCTATCATTATATATATTATAGCATTGTACAGAGATTATACATTATTTACATCAGTCCCTGCCCCAGAGGAGCTTACAATTAAAGTTCATATCACATTCACACACACTAGGGCCCAATGGAAATGCATGCAGGTTGGGGCACAGTGTATAATGCGGCTGGGGCACATATCCCATTGCTGCCTACAGTCAGATAATTACACATCCCCCTCCCTTCTTGTTTCTTGTGCTGATCTTGACTTATTTTATGCTGTTTCCTCCTGTATAATGGTGGCTAATTAATCATGCTTGCTGCAGAAATGCCATTAATGTTCTACAAACACATTATTATATGATTTTCTATATAAAGTGAATGTATTCAGTAAAGGTGAGAGCATATTTCTCTAATTATATGGTGGCTTAAAGGAATATGATCCAAGCAAAGCGCAGTTTCTCTGATGGTTCCTTTTAGTACAGGTATGGGACCTGTTATCCAGAATGCTCAGGACCTGGGGTTTTCCGGATAAGGGATCTTTCTGTAATTTGGATCTCCATACCTTAAGTCTGCTAGAAATCTTTTAAATACCAAATTAACCCAATAGGCTTGTTTTGCCTCCAACAAGGATACCGTACTCATTATTATTATAGTGATGCTGAAACTTTAGGCTGGTGCATTAAATTCAGTATATAAAATGTGGCATTTCTAGCTGTACTCATTTCTTGGTTTAAGTTCTCCTAATTTGTTTACATCTTTAATGAAAGCATTATTTGTAAACATCAGTAGTGCTCGTTGCTATGGGTTACTAGACCTGGACTCATGCTATAACTAATACTATATTCTGCTTAGCATCAGCAGTTAAGGTCAAGGCGAGGTCTGTACAATTAGGGCTCTGTTTGAAATGATATTGGAAATCTGTTGCACAATAAATTGGATCAATCATTTATATTGTATATATTTAAATAATAAAGAAGCCTCGGTAGATTGCCAGAGCGTATGTAATGCACTCATTTACATTGCATAGAAACCCATTTGCTACAATGTGATCTTCAGTAAATGTACAGTATGTACTGTGTAAAGGCAATGCATGTTAATAAATTATAGCCCGCAATGTAATTAGGTCTTACATCTGAATTAATAATGAATATTAGCTCTGTTTAAAATCTATATGTGAATCACAAACGTGGTGTTGGCTTAAATAAAGAACCAGGAAAAGTCAATATGAACTGATTGCCCAATTACACACATGGGGCTCACCACATAAAGCTTGTGATCAGGCAATGCATGACTGCAACAGAAGCAGAAGATCACACCAGGGCTGAAGTAAAAGAATGCCCTTGAGAATGGAGGGAGGCTGGGGGCCCTTGGGAATGGAGGAAGGATGCGGGCCCTTGGGAATAGAGGAAGGAGGCCTTTTGGTAATGGAAGAAGGCTGAGGCCCCTTCGAAATGGAACCAGGCTGAGGCCTCTTCGGAATAGAAGAAGTATGAGGCCCCTTGGAAATGGAACCAGGCTGAGGCCCCTTGGGAATGGAACCAGGCTGAGGCCCCTTGGGAATAGAAGAAGGCTGAGGCCCCTTGGGAATAGAAGAAGTATGAGGCCCCTTTGGGAATGGAGGAAGTCTTAGGCCCCTTGGGAATCGAGGAAGGCTGAGGCCCCTTGGAAATGGAACCAGGCTGAGGCCCCTTGGGAATGGAACCAGGCTGAGGCCCCTTGGGAATAGAAGAAGGCTGAGGCCCCTTGGAAATGGAACCAGGCTGAGGCCCCTTGGAAATGGAACCAGGCTGAGGCCCCTTGGGAATAGAAGAAGTATGAGGCCCCTTGGGAATGGAAGAAGGCTGAGGCCCCTTGGAAATGGAACCAGGCTGAGGCCCCTTGGGAACAGAAGAAGGATGAGGCCCCTTGGGAATGGAGGAAGGATGAGGCCCCTTGGGAATGGAGGAAGGATGAGGCCCCTTGGGAATGAAGGAAGGCTGAGGTCCCTTGGGAATGGAGGAAGGCTGAGGCCCCTTGGGAATGGAGGAAGGATGAGGCCCCTTGGAAATGGAACCAGGCTGAGGCCCCTTGGGAATGGAAGAAGGCTGAGACCCCTTGGAAATGGAACCAGGCTGAGGCCCCTTGGGAACAGAAGAAGGATGAGGCCCCTTGGGAATGGAGGAAGGATGAGGCCCCTTGGGAATGGAGGAAGGATGAGGCCCCTTGGGAATGGAAGAAGGATGAGGCCCCTTGGGAATGAAGGAAGGATGAGGCCCCTTGGGAATGGAGGAAGGCTGGGGTCCCTTGGGAATGGAGGAAGGCTGAGGTCCCTTGGGAATGGAGGAAGTATGAGGCCCCTTGGGAATGGAGGAAGGCTGAGGTCCCTTGGGAATGGAGGAAGTTTGAGGCCCCTTGAGAATGGAGGAAGGCTGAGGTCCCTTGGGAATGGAGGAAGGCTGAGGTCCCTTGGGAATGGAGGAAGGCTGAGGCCCCTTGGGAATGGAGGAAGGCTGAGGTCCCTTGGGAATGGAGGAAGTATGAGGCCCCTTGGGAATGGAGGAAGGCTGAGGTCCCTTGGGAATGGAGGAAGGCTGAGGTCCCTTGGGAATGGAGGAAGTATGAGGTCCCTTGGGAATGGAGGAAGGCTGAGGTCCCTTGGGAATGGAGGAAGGCTGAGGTCCCTTGGGAATGGAGGAAGGCTGAGGTCCCTTGGGAATGGAGGAAGGCTGAGGCGCCTTGGGAATGGGGAAAGCTTGCAGCCCCTTTTATGAAGCCCATATACTAATGTGTTTTTTTATGATTTGTATTTGTTGCACAAAAATATTTTGCGGGATAAAAAAAATTTTTTTTTCATTTTTTTCAAAACTGTGACAAATCAGAAAGTAAAAATTTGCCATCTAAAAGCTGTCTAATGTTTCTTTGCTTTGTGGTTCTAGAGGTTTTTTTTTTTTCTTTTACTCTTTCATTTGTGCAACAAAACAAAACATTTGGGTTTTTTGCATTTTTTTTGTGTACCTTGTTTGACACAATTAATTACCGGGTTTTCCCATGTTGAAGTCAATGGAGCAGGGTACACTGCAGTGTAGAACTTGTCTCTGTCTCGGGGCAGTATCTGTATGTAGGCAGCTGAGGGCCTGGGCCCAGGGTGGCAGCTGTAGGTAGGTGGCTGTATATACATTCCCCCCTATAGCTCACGTTTATTTCACTGACCCAAATAAAAATCTGGTTTAATTTAGTGAAATCTGTAAAAATGCAAATCTTTCTACAGAAAACAGAAAAATGAATATTAATCCAGATTCATATAAGAGAAATATTAGCATGGCATTATCCCGCCGAGCTGCGCGCACAAATCAATGTTCATTAGAGATGCGCGTTCTGACATTTGAAATTAGTACTTGAAAAGACGAAACCTGTCAGTAACGCAAATATTGCGCGGCTGAGCGGAGCCCGGCTATAAAGGGATTGCTTCACCCACATTAAAATGCTGTTTACTTGAACAGTTATTCACTCGATGGGAGTGCGGCTAGGGATTCTCTAACATAGGGGGCATGTTGGAACATGAAATCAACAGCAATACCTGCAGAATGGTTAAAGGGAAACTATACCCCCAAACAAATGTAGGTCTCTATCAAAATATATTGCATAAACAGCTCATATGTAAAACCCTGTTTCATCTAAATAAACCATTTTCATAAAACTACACTTTTTTAGTAGTATGTGCCATTGGGTAATCCTAAATAGAAAACTGCCATTTTAAGAATTAAGGGCCGCCCCCTGGGATCATAGGATTCACAGTGCGCACAAACAAGCCAAGGCACACATACATGCTAGGCCCCATCAGCCAATGAATGGACAGAGTTCTGCCTTTTGCTCCCACACTACTTCCTGTTACAGTTAGAGCTGCATTATTTCCTGTCAGCTGATCTCTGAGGGAGCACACAACCCATCACTAACTGGCGGCTCAAGGGAAAGGATGTAAAAGGGCAATATTTACTGATATATATATTCCATGTTGGAGAGATTCTTTAGTAGGTCCCATAATATAAACTATCTGTTGGTTAGGTATTTATTCTAGGTGTTTAGTTTTCCTTTAATATTGGAGGCAGATTTTGATTGACCGTCTTTCAAAAGTACAGACTCCGACACAAAGCCTGTAGAGAGACAGCCTGATGCAAAAGGGATAGTGACGAGTAACTTGATTATTTGAAAAAAATTAACTTGCGCTTTTCCCCGCTGTGAGTTTCCGGATAAAGGGTCTTTCCGTAATTTGGATTTCCTACCTTAAGTCAACTAAAAAAATTATTTAAACAGTAATTAAATCCAATAGGATTGTTCTGCCCCAATAAGGGGTAATTATATCTTAGTTGGGATCAAGTACAGGTACTGTTTTATTATTACAGAGAAAAGGGAATCATTTAACCATTAAATAAACCCAATAGGGCTGTTCTGCCCCCAATAAGGGGTAATTATATCTTAGTTGGGATCAAGTACAGGTACTGTTTTATTATTACAGAGAAAAGGGAATCATTTAACCATTAAATAAACCCAATAGGGCTGTTCTGCCCCCAATAAGGGGTAATTATATCTTAGTTGGGATCAAGTACAGGTACTGTTTTATTATTACAGAGAAAAGGGAATCATTTAACCATTAAATAAACCCAATAGGGCTGTTCTGCCCCCAATAAGGGGTAATTATATCTTAGTTGGGATCAAGTACAAGGTACTGTAGAGAATTATTTGATTAAAGAAACAATTATTTGATTACAATGGAGTCTATTGGAGATGACCTTTCCGTAAATCGGAACTTTCTGGATAATGGGTTTCCGGATAAGGGGTCCGATACCTGTACTGCACACTTCCAGATAGTTGCATTCAGTGCAGATTAGTGACGAGTGAATATGTCCTCTGCCCAAATTAGAAATGAGGAGTAGAGACAGAGGACAGACTGTGTGCCTAAACGCTGGAGTAACTTGCCCCAAGGTCTTCGCATGAGATCCATTTACCTACTGTATATCATTTAAAATATGGGTTTAAAACAGATGATATTAGTTAATGTAATTCAGTGTAATGTACTGTTTATCAATTATATCAGAGTTGCTATTTGAGACCAGATGTGACCCAGCAGCAGATGTTTGTGGGCACCATGTTAGCAGCATGTGACCCCAAGACATGTCGTCCGTTATAATTGACCCATTACCTAGAAAACTTGGAATTGTAAATATCCAGAACAACATGTATTTATTCCTGGAAACACTTCGCTCCCTCATACTCAGGCTTTATTATACTGGCTCTGCCGGGGATCAATAGAAATAACTGATGCCTGCCCATTACGGCTCTTTGCTTTGGGCAAACTGCTGCCCACTTTACTCTAACAATCACTGTGGCGCTGCAATAAAGATTAATAATAAGTTATGTGTTTATTTTCCCCATGTGTGCCATTTTCTTTATTTCATTTCTTTCACTCCTTCTTGATCCCATTCATATTGTAGAATTTCTTTCTTTCTTTTTCTTTCTTTCTTTTCTTTCTTTCTTTTCTTTCTTTTTTTTCTTTCTTTCTTTCTTTTCTTTCTTTCTTTCCTTTCTTTCTTCTTGATCCCTTTCATATTACAGAATTGTCTTTCTTTCTTTCTTTCTTTCCTTTCTCTTCTTCGTGATCCCATTCATATTGTAGAATTTCTTTCTTTCTTTCTCACATTCATATTGTATAATCCCTTTCTTTACTTCCTTCCATCTTCTTTTCTTTCTTTTCTTTACTTTCTTTCTCTACTTCTTGATCCCATTCATATCATAGAATTTTTTTCTTTCCTTTCTTTCATTTCTTTCACTCCTTCTTGATCCCATTCATATTGTAGAATTTCTTTCTTTCTTTCTTTCTTCTTGATCCCATTCATATTACAGAATTTTCTTTCTTTCTTTCCTTTCTCTCCTTTGTGATCCCATTCATATTGTAGAATTTCTTTCTTTCTTTCTTTCTTTCTTTCTTTCTTTCTTTCTTTCTTTCTTTCTTTCTTTCTTTCTTTCTTTCTTTCTTTCTTTCTTTCTTTCTCACATTCATATTGTATAATCCCTTTCTTTACTTCCTTCCATCTTCTTTTCTTTCTTTTCTTTACTTTCTTTCTCTACTTCTTGATCCCATTCATATTACAGACTTTCTTTCATTCTTTCCCATTCATATTGTAGAATTTCTTTCTTTTCTTTCTTTCTTTCTTTCTTTATCCCATTCATATTTTATAATCTCTTTCTTTCCATCTTTCCTTCCTTCTTTCTTAGATGTCTTATATTCTCACTCTTGGTTGGCCTTTAATATACAAGCTCATGCATTGCTTTTGTAAATGATTATATGGAAAGAGACAGGAACGCATATGGTGCCAACACTGGGCAGATGAAAGACGCAATGCTCATGCAGGGTTAAGTAAACCCACTTTAATAATAGATTTTACCTTCAAAATTCTTGGAATTTTCTATAAATAATTTGGTTTAATGTTCATTGTTCTATCTGAATGTGATCTTGTTTCTTTCCCCATATCAGTACATAACCAAAGGGGAAAACATAACCCAGATTTATGCAAAATATGGAGGTATAAAAGCCCACAGCATTGGCATTTGTGATGCTAACGGGTAGGTGATAAGGAAAAAAATGTAAAATGTTTTCCTTTCAGGGCATGTAAAATATGCAAGATAATGCATTTTCATAGCGTTAGCCTGGATTGGCAATCCAATTGATCAAGAGAAGAGATTTCCCAAGGATGAAAAAGCACAGAACCTATCTTTGCCCTTATAGCAAATGGGAAATGCTGCAATAGTGGCTTACAGAAACTACCATAAACCCCAAAATGTGTACTTATCCCCATATTACCCCAAATTCCTGGGATAATCGTTATCATTAACTATAATGATCTTTTCCTCTTCCATCTTCTCTAGCGCTCTAACACAAATATGAGCCAGATAAGAACACCACGTTTTGTTTTGCTGGAGGATAAATACAAATGTACTGCATATTAGCATGCATATTTAACTAGACACGGACCTATGACAGAAGTCCCATGGGTGCCCAAAGGCGCAGGATTCAAGGCAGACCTATAGCTCAGCATATGGATGGCTTCTGTACATTTGTTCTGTGCTGCAAATGGAATTTTGTGCTAAATGCAGCACAACATCTGCCAGCAACAGACTTCAACCACCAAAGGAGCTACAGTCACATTAATCAGGCTTAGCAACGAGCATCTTTGCTGATTAAAAACTGCAGCTGGGCTGAGCCTAATATGCTGTCATAATGGCACCAAATATGCAACTATGTGTCTGGCTGGGTTTAGCATTAAGGGCCAATTCACAGTGTAACTGCCTGCAGTGCTAGCTCTATTTAAACCGTGCACCACTCCTTGCCATACAGCCCATATATCCCATAATTTCAAGACCCTGCATGACAATTTGGCCTCAACAGACTATGTCCAGCTAGGTTGGTGAGAGCACAGGTTACACTGGATTCTCTTTCCTCAGAATGAGCCTTGGCTAGTTGGAAGAGAATGCTGAGAAGGCATTGTACAAAAATTAGGATTCTGGAGGTTCTTTGCAAAACAGGCAAAATCAACAGGGGTAATACAATATCCGGATCCCCCACAGTAGAACTGGATAAGGGAGAAGACAATGCCTGAATCTAGTGACGAGTGAATATGTCCCGTTTCGCTTAGCCATAAAATTCGCAAAGCCGCAATAAAATTCGCAAAACAGCGAAAAATTTCTGAAAAGAAGTTGTTGCGCGTTTTTTGTCACCTGCGTCTATTTTTTTTTGTCGCCGCACTTTTTTGACGTGACCACACCTTTTTTGATGCGACCGCGCCCAATTTGCCGCACAACAAAAAAAATCCAGCCAATGGCGAAATGCTGAAATTCGCTGTGAATCCATGCCTGTCCAAAAAATTCACCCATCACTACCTGAATCCCTTTTTTGATAATATGGCCCCTTTACTTATGCAAGTAGAGCCTGGGGAGGGTAATTTTCTTCTATCCCTCCTTGGTGGCGCACAGGCTGCTCTTACTAACTAGTCCTGCACTAGCTTACTTTTCTAGAATGTGCTATGACAGTTACTATTCCTGTACACTGGCTAAACCTCATTCAGGGGGTCCCTCTAGGGCAGAACACTTACTGGGCCTTGTTGATCCCAGGCTCCCTGGAACACATCCACCCAGATCACCTATAAAGGTCAAGAAGGAAGGTCCCACCCCTGCTCAACACTATATTACAGCGTGCAGGTTGTGGTCACCAAACCTAGGGGCATATAATCAAAATATGCTAAGAAGCAAATAGCAACACAGCCTTCAGTCTGTAACATAAGAACTAGGATGTATGAGGATTAAACTCATAGAGGCTGTTAACCCTATGGGTCCCTACAGAAGCTATTTATTTTATACGCACTGGGCACCTTGTGAGCATAGATGTTCATTTATCATGTTATATCTAGTTTTCTTGTTGCTAAGACACCATAGGGCTCTTATAGGTCCACAAGTGCAGTTGCAGTCCCACAATTTCCCCACAGCCTATTGACACAAGGAAACCCTGGAGCTATTGCTAATGCCCGACCAGGACGTATATCTCTGGGTTTCCCTTCATGCTCACCATCAATAGGCGCAGAAGAACTTCTGTAACTCTGTAACTTGCATGTCAAACACTGAAAATGATGGCAGATGGACTTCTCCACAATTAGCTCCGATTGGCAATTAGTGATGAGCGAATCTGTCCCGTTTTGCTTCGCCATAAAATTCGTGAAATGGCAAGAAAATTTGCGAAACGGAGAAAAATTTGCAAACCGCATTTGTCGCACAATTTTGATGCAACCGCGCCTTTTTTGACACGACTGGGCCCAATTTGAAGCACCTGCACCCTTTTTTTTGCCACGCCAAATTTGACATGCGACAAAACAAAAAATCCTGCGCAACAAATTTTACCAGGCCAAATTTTCACTGAAGTTTTGCGAAACAATTCGCCAATGGCGAAATGCAGAAATTCGTTGCGAATCCATGCCTGGTGAAAAAACTTGCTCATCACTATTGGCAATAAAATACGAGTGCAGTTGGGGTAATTTTGTCGCGTTGTGCCAATCTCATCGACCCCTTGCAACCTCAATGATGCTGGAATTCTGGGAAAAAATGCCCCTCTGTAGGGAAAAAACATGGCGATTGTGTTTGAAATTGCACTTGTGACCTCATATATATACATTAGTATATTGCGGGATGCTCAGTGCTTCCTGTCCCTGTTCCCATCTCTATATAAACACGTTGCGCTTCATTATCCAAACGTCTCAATTCAATTCCGGTGCCACATTCTGCTTAATTTTTTGCAGCTCTGTTGTAGATCTGTTTGGCTGATCCTATAATGGCCTCTGTATCTATAGTAACGGATTTTGCTTTGCAGATTTAAGCTTCCTTTTCTGTTTCTTACTCTTGCTGTTTCTGCCGTTTATTCTATGTCTTAACTGGAAGCCATTGTGTAGAGGAAATATTCTTTTATTTCATTCAGACTCCTGTCTCTAATTCACTATCCTTTCCCTATACTGTAAAGCACGCCACTGCTGTGTTCATAAGTTCCCTTTCAAGGAAAAGTAAGCCCTTGATTTCTAGTCTTAAAGATATTAGCAGTTTTTTAATTACTTATATAATGAATTTTAAACAACAGCACCTCCCTCTGGTCATTTAGCTGACTGGCTACACCTGGCTGAAAATTAACTTCATGAGAAAAGCAATGTCTTGTGATATTACTCTGCTTACAAAATAAAGTTAATGAGCAGTATCCCTGGCCAATTCTAAGCAGCATAGTGTCAAAAGAGGCTTCTTTTCTCAAGAAATTAATTTTCTGCTGACTGTCGCTAATCAGATTAAATGACCAACAGGTGATGCTGCTTTCAATTCATTATATCAGCAGTAGTGATGAGCGAATCTGTTCCGTTTCGCTTCGCCGAAAAATTTGCGAATCTTTCAAAAGATCCGCGAAACGGCGAAAAATTCGCGAAACGGCGAAAAATTCGCGAAACGGCGAAAATGTTGTGCGACAAAAAAAATTTGTCGCCCGCGGCTATTATTTTGTCGCGCGACTATTCTTTTGTCGCCCGCGGCTATTATTTTGTCACGTGGCTATTGTTTCGTCGCCCGCGGCTATTGTTTTGTCACGCGGCTATTGTTTCATCGCCCGTGGCTATTGTTTTGTCACGTGGCTATTGTTTCGTCGCCCGCGGCTATTGTTTTGTCACGCGGCTATTGTTTTGTCGCACGGCTATTGTTTCGTCGCCTGCGGCTATTATTTTGACGCCAGCGACTATTCTTTTTTTTACGGCCGCAACAATTTTTTGACGTGCGGCGAATTTTCCATCCGTTTCGCAAAACAATGCGCCAATGGCGAAACGCAGAAATTCGCAGCGAATCCATGCCTGGCGAAATATTTTGCCCATCACTAATCAGCAGTTTGAAAACTAAGAAAAATAACTGTTGCAAATTTTCATAGTGACTAGACAAGTATTCCGAGCAATTTTACATTGAAAGGGAGAGTATGTTATAAAATGTTCTTTTCCTAAAAACTTTGCAGTTGGTCTTCATAAGTCCATTATTACATCTTTCCAGCTTTCAAATGGGTGTCACTGACCCTGGCAGTCCTTAGGCTCTAATGGTGTTTATGCAATAAAAGACACTTAAGTTTGCCTAGGAGTAGTAACCCATAGCAACCAATTAGCACTTAATGCCTTTTATTACATAAGGGGGCATATATTTCAACATCTGGGTCCAATAACTGGATATTAGATACTGAATATAAATAATATTTGGGCACATTGGATGCCTAAAAGGGGTTTTGAATGGGGGCCTGTCACCCACACACAGAAATCTGTATAATAAAATCCCTTTGCAAATTAATAATGAAACCCAAATTCTTTTTTTTTTATTAAAACATCCATGACTGTTATTAATGCATTTAAAAATGTAAGCTGTCAATCATATATTGCCTGCCCCGCCTCTATGCCTCAAAAGGCACAAAGGCAGGGCAGTCAATTACTTTCACTTTCCATTCTGCAGTTCCTAGATATCACAGCACTCCTCATTCCCTATAATGGTGTAGCCTGTGCATGGGTATCAGGTCCCGCATTCTGGCGCTGGGATGATACAAAACTTGCCTTTATAATAGAGCCCACAAAATGGCGCCTGTTATTGTGAATTCCAACACTGAAGGGAACAAAATGTAAATAACTAATATAGTGTAAGTAAAGTTTATTTTGCCTGACTAGCATAATAGAAAAGGATTGGGAATTATTTCTTGGAGTGACAGGTCCCCTGTAATAATCACATAGGTAAGAAAAATCAATGCAGTAGACACGGAAACATTAGAATTAAACAGAAAAGTTGCTTTTGTTCATAGTGAATCCCACTAGTGCGCACTAAGGGCCAATGTCTTCACTGACCTTTTTAACGGCTGTAATTGTAATCACATTCATTAGCTGCAATACCAGTTTTCTCTTTATGGCTTTATAAAGTTTTACTTTCAGAAATCAATATGCCGTAGCGAAGCGGCTTCTCTATGCTCCTTAACATTTTATAGGCCAATATGTCTTCACAAATGGGTTTTTTCTCACCGGCGGATGCACATGTACAGGCACTGAGTGGGCCCTGCCTTCTATCGGTTTAGCCAAGGGCATTGTATTTATGGGCAGCTGTTGCTAAAGGTGAAAATAAAAAAACATGGTAGCTTTGCATCTTTATAATAGTATTTGTGTTTCTAATACATCTATGGGCCTGATGTTTCAACTATGGCTGGTCCTTTATGAGACGATTGCCAGATGAGCTGCGGGGGTGGGCCAAGCTGATTGGCAACCCATGATTCCCCCCACGCGTGTGTGCGCACACATGTCCAATGCCGACTCTGGTGGGGAGGTCAATGCTCCTGCCGGGGCAATGACAAGGGGGCACAGACTAGGGGTAGGCAGGAGAGGTACCTGTTTGGCACCCCCCCCCATCATTGTGCCCTAGACAGGTGCCTATTCTGCCTACCCCTAGTCTGTGCCCTGATGAGCTGATCTGATGGTTGTTGTATAATGTAGATATATATATATAGATGTAGTATATTATTATAAATATACTAGATATTCCAATATTTAATAATAATACAGTTCCAGAGATGAAGTGATTTTATTCAGATTTATTAGGAATTAAGGTGGCCACACACGTGGCGATTTTTGATCTTTCGTGCGACCATCAATTCGCCACTAACGTTCAGGGCTGAAACGGCAGATAAGGAGGTAGAAACAATAGGATTTCTACCTCCTTCTGCCAATTCAGCCCTGAAGGCAGATTTTGCTATGTTGCCCGATCAAAATCTTTTAACCTGCCCGATCGGCAAGTCGACCGATATCAGCAGCCTCCTGCGATATTGGTCGACTCGCCGACTTGCTATACACGCACCGAATATCGTACGAAACAAGGTTTCATACGATATTATCGGTGTGTATGGCCAGCTTTAGCCTTCAAAGGAGCTGTCTCCCCATAAACAACTGTACAAACAGTTCCACTTTGAAATGCAAAAGACCCTCCAGGTGGTTTCCTGTGACATATTACTACAGGTGGTTTCCTGTGACATATTACTACAGGTGGTTTCCTGTGACATATTACTACAGGTGGTTTCCTGTGACATATTACTACAGGTGGTTTCCTGTGACATATTACTACAGGTGGTTTCCTGTGACATATTACTACAGGTGGTTTCCTGTGACATATTACTTCAGGTGGTTTCCTGTGACATATTACTACAGGTGGTTTCCTGTGACATATTACTACAGGTGGTTTCCTGTGACATATTACTACAGGTGGTTTCCTGTGACATATTACTACAGGTGGTTTCCTGTGACATATTACTTCAGGTGGTTTCCTGTGACATATTACTACAGGTGGTTTCCTGTGACATATTACTACAGGTGGTTTCCTGTGACATATTACTACAGGTGGTTTCCTGTGACATATTACTACAGGTGGTTTCCTGTGACATATTACTACAGGTGGTTTCCTGTGACATATTACTACAGGTGGTTTCCTGTGATATCTTACTACAGGTGGTTTCCTGTGACATATTACTACAGGTGGTTTCCTGTGACATATTACTACAGGTGGTTTCCTGTGACATATTACTACAGGTGGTTTCCTGTGATATCTTACTACAGGTGGTTTCCTGTGACATATTACTACAGGTGGTTTCCTGTGACATATTACTACAGGTGGTTTCCTGTGACATATTACTACAGGTGGTTTCCTGTGACATATTACTTCAGGTGGTTTCCTGTGACATATTACTACAGGTGGTTTCCTGTGACATATTACTACAGGTGGTTTCCTGTGACATATTACTACAGGTGGTTTCCTGTGACATATTACTACAGGTGGTTTCCTGTGACATATTACTACAGGTGGTTTCCTGTGACATATTACTACAGGTGGTTTCCTGTGATATCTTACTACAGGTGGTTTCCTGTGACATATTACTACAGGTGGTTTCCTGTGACATATTACTACAGGTGGTTTCCTGTGACATATTACTACAGGTGGTTTCCTGTGATATCTTACTACAGGTGGTTTCCTGTGACATATTACTACAATGGTTGGGCTCTAGGGATGGTCCTGTGATTTATTATCACAGATTTACTAATCAGGCCTTGACGATAGCAAAGGGCAACCTCAAAGAGTGCATCCAATAGCTGAATAAAGGGTTCAAAACTAACACCAGTAGCTGTTCGCTGTCAGTTTCAGGCCCCTTAGTTGGAAGTAGGGGGCTGCTTAATGCTGTCTAAAGACTGTTGGGCAGATCAGTGCAACTTGTCAGATACTGTACATAAGAAACCCACTCATGCGAGTCCATGTTGAGACATCAATAATCTACTGAGAAGGTATCATTTCAGAACTGTTTAGAGAGGACACATAATCCCCTGGGGCTTGGGAGAGTGCAATGAGAAAGCATCCTGGATCAGTCACCAGAAATTGTATTTCATCAATCATACATGCAAATATCTCCTCAAGCTTGTCAGGCGTTCGGTCAACATTTAAACCAAGGCCAGGAAAAGCGCATTTACATTTAGGGAATCTAAATACTGAGATATCAACAATTCCCATTTTTATAATGAAGTCTCCCTTGTTCTAGAGCAGGGGTCCCCAACCTTTCCTTCTTGTGAGCCACAGTTAAATGTAAAAAGACTTGGGGAGCAACACAAGCACCATTAAGATTCATGGAGGAGCCAAATAAGAGCTAAGATTGGCTATTAGGGGCCTTTATGCACCCTATCAGCTTACAGGGGGCTTTATTTGGTAGGAAATCTTGTTTTTATTCAACCAAAACTTGCCCCCAAGTCAGGAATTCAAAAATAACTCCCTTGTTTTCTGAGTTTGTAAGCTTGAAATCATAAGGCCTTTTCATGATTTTAGGAAGGACCCAATGAAGTCCAAAACATGTAGGTCTGTATGACTTTAATAAATTAAGGTTGATGGCTAAACAGTTTGAGATCTTCGTTTGTGCCATTGCCCTTATTATGCTGGTCATCAATATGTTCTACTTCTTAGCTCTGTTTAACACATTAATCCAGTTAATGTACATAGTGATACTGCACGCTCCATAGGCATAAACAATAGGAAAAGCTCTCCCGTTACCCACATGAATCTTGGAATGTACTAATGGATTGTTCACAATCAGCTGCACCTACTCGAACCTACTTCGCAACAAAATGACTCTTCAATGGCTCCTTCATGATATAATTGACATTTATAAAATTATTTACGCTAAAATAGCCAATCAGTGTCCTCCTTTTTAAGTATAATACATTGCTTCTCTTTTTCAAAGTGATGCTTTTATTGTAGTGATTGTAGTATAATTTAACAGTTCACGGGTGCAGAAGCATCGCTATTTAGAAGTATAATAACTCATGAAAATAACCACTCAGGATTGTATTTGGTTTTTTTTTCTATTGTAAATTGATTTTTTCTTCTTGCAAAAAATGCAACTTTTTTGTAGTAAGACAAATCAACGCAGAGTTAATCTCTATGGTTAGGAATAGGGATACCCTGCTGCTACTTTCCAGTCTACCCACGCAGGGCATCTTGAGAATATAAACTCTATATATGTAGAAAGACTCTCTGCTGCTCTAGCTGATGATATAGATATTCTATGACATTTGAACTGATAATAACATGTTTGCTTCTTCTAACTTTAATGCCAAAACTCTTATTCTTACTCTGATGCTGAAACATTCCCATACTCTATCAATGTATGATTTATGATGGTACAATTCCTTGCCCTCCATGATAGTTTTCTAATGCACCACTTGAAAATGACTCTGTATTGCCATCAAAATTGAGCAAGATGCCACCAAATATGCTTGAACCACATTAACTGCACACTAGGCAAACCCAACCGACCACATCCCATTTGCACCCCAGTGTGCCGACAACCCGCGCACCGTCCCCATCTTATCACTAGGTATTGTAGAATGGGCAGTAACCTCAATGGGTTTATGATACTGTTGAGATCTAAATGTATTAAGGTGATCTTTCCTTGTGTCACACAAACAGTTTTTTGTCATCTTACACCAATATATATGTTTTAAAATATAAACTACAGGAGAAGCCTGGCACGTTGGTTGGAACCTATAGTTTTTGAAAATCTCATTAAAGGGGAACCCTGGCTTCCAAACGAAAATTTGATAAAGAGCCCCACACAACAATATACCTGTCACTGTAATCTGCTCCTTCAAAAAGTAGGAATAAATACCATTTTATCTTTTTGTATCATTTGAAATCCTGGCAGAGGAGGAGGGACTAAAACACTAAAAGTGTAACAGCTTCTCCACAGCTTACAGACAGCATGCAGGAACTACATAACCCCCAATGCATTGCAATGCGATGTTCCTTTCCTTTCCTTATTGACATCACATGTGCAGGGAATTGTGGGATTGGGAGGATACAGGCTGAAGGCAGGCTGAGGGGAGGCGGCTACTGTTACATTTTATTTGAGTCACAAAGTAGTCAGCCAGATCAGCAGGGGAACAGGGGGCGGGGCTTAGGGAACTGTTCCAAACCATATTATTACATTAAAATCATGAAGAGTCTGCGTATTGTTTAATTGATATATATCGTAAAGTTGCTTGAATTTATGTTTACTTTTAAAATGCTAAAGTTGTGTTTGGGTGGAGTTCCCCTTTCATTATACAATGAATAATATCATTTATGTTTTTTAGATTCTATCTAGATTCAATCTTTTGGACTCAACATACAAGTCAGAAGCTTTAATGTAAAGCACTGGGTAGTGATGAGCGAATCTTTCAAAAGATCCGCGAAATGGCGAAAATGTTGTGTGGCAAAAAAAATTGTCGCCCGTGGCTATTATTTTGTCGCCCGCTGCTTTTATTTTGTCGCACGGCTATTCTTTTGTCGCCCGCGGCTATTATTTCATTGCCTGCGGCTATTATTTCGTCGCACGGCTACTATTTCGTCGCCCGCGGCTATTCTTTTGATGCCACAACTATTCTTTTTTGATGCCGGCGACAATTTTTGGACGTGCGGCAAATCCATGCCTGGCAAAACATTTCGCCCATCACTAGCACTGGGCGTACTGGGGCCTTACTACAATTACAAGCAAGCCTCACACCTTGGGAAACACAGTTCCAAGTAACCCTACTAAACCTGGTTGAGGTGCCATATATCTTCTCAGCATTAATAAAAGGTTGCTCAACACATTTTATGCTCCAGTGCATTTATGCTTTTTGCCCATTAACTGGAAGTGTCTGCATGAATAATTAATGGCACAGATATCTGTAAATGCTCTTCCAGAATTCCACAGGGACTATTAATTTTTGCAGTGCAATGTGAATGATTGTTCTTAATAAGCACTCGTTTTTGCCAGTATAACGTTCCTCACCTTCGTCCCAGTAGCCATATGCACTTTTTTAAGGCACATCAACAACTTGCTTACATTTGCTTTCTTTTATGTTCTTTCATTTCTTGTCTATTCCAGGTTTATCCACTCCCTCATGTGCATTATTTGCTTTTATTTGAATTGTGAGCAAGAAACCTGAATGTTGTGGCCTACAGCCAATCTTCTGGTAATCAGGGACTGATAAAATGATCCGAGGCGATGTCAATGAAAAGTCAAAATATCAGAAGTCAAAATGACAACCACTTCAGTGAACCAATTAGGAGTTGGTGAATTAATCTAGGAATCCAAAACATGGACAGTTAAATAGGTGCTGTAATCTTTAACTTCTCCAAGTGGTGCAAGGTGTCTCTAACTTGTTTTGAGGTAAAGCAATGTTTCCAAAACTGAGGGGCTAGCACCCATGGGAGAATCTGGAGCAATGATATAGTAAGCCACGGATAGCAGCCCAGCTAGGAGGAGGGGCACCATGACCCAGGCTCATCCCTAGCCGGTAAGAGAGGCTTACCTTGGTGGGATGGTATAACCCCTAAGGTGGGTGGCCATTGTTGCAGATGGATTACGGGTGGGGCTCCAGGTAAGGTGGAGTCTCTTTTGTAAGTACGGTTTGGCGGCCTATCCTCTGGGCTAGGAGGCTTTACGGCTGGAGGATAGTGCTTTAGGTAAGGAGGGGCAGACTGACAGGGGTTCAAGTTATATGGATGTTACATGATGTTATATGTTAAATAATATTTACAATGTTTAATATGTTTTGTTATAAATGATGTAAATTATGATATTGTATTTTACTAAATTGTTATGTACTTGGAATTGTATTGAAAAACTAATAAAGCTGTGGCCAGTATCATTCCAAGATGATATCGTCACGCATTTTATTGGTTAGAGAGTGTTAGCGTGAGGATGCTGTGGGTGATGCCTGGGTCATGTTCTGCCTAAAGGTCTTAGGCTAATGCCAGACGAGGCACAGGGCGAATATTTTCGGCAAGCGGAAAATGAAATACGCTCGGGTGCAGGCACATGTAGCCGAAATACGCATAAAAACGCGAGACTTTCAAACTCTCACGGTTTTATGCGTATTTCCTCTACATGTGCCTGCACCCGAGTGTTTGTCATTCATTCGGGTGCAGGCACATGTAGGAGGCGTAGGGCGGAATTTTCAGCAAACGTTTTTCCGCTTGCCGAAAATATCCGCCCTACACCTCGTCCGACATCAGCCTTATTGGGTGAGATTTGCACTTCTATATCTTTGACAGCTTAGATTGTTTAGAGATTGAAGGGCAGTAAGAATGAGATTTCACTTGCTGCCCTAGACATCCTCGGATCTATTAAGGAATGACCAGCAAATGTTTTAGTATATCTGTTACCTTGTTATGAACTAATCGGAATCTTAAAGGAGAAAGAAAGGTGAAACTAGGGATGATCAACATTTTTCGGCAGGCATGCATTTGTGTGAGTTTGCCATTGGTGGATTTTTTTGCGAAAAAGGCAGGAAATTTCGCCATGAACAAATTTGTTGCATGTGTGAAGAAAAATTATGTGCATGACAATTTTTTTGGACATTCGCAACAATATTTTTGGATGCACGCCATTTTCTCCGCTTCACAAATTTTTGCGTTTTTTTGAATCTTTTCAAAGATTCGCAAATTTCTTGCCGAAGCGGAAGGGGACAGATTCATTCATCACCAGGGCCAGAACTAGGGGTAGGCAGAAGAGGCAGCTTCCTAGGGCGCAACGATTGAGGGGCGCCAGGCAGGAGCCTCTCCTGCCTACCCCTAGTGCTACTTTTTCATTGCCTCCGCCGCTTGTCATTCTCGGCGGAGGCAATGACCGATCTAATCGCCCCGCCCCCCCCTGCACCGCCTCCTGTGCTTTGGCAAGCTTTATCAGAAAGGTCTATATAAATACAGCCATAAGCACTCACTGAAAGTCCTCTATCAAAAGAAACACAGGATTTCTTGTCTCTTTTTTTGTAAACATGTTCTTCGGTGTCAGACTTCCTCTGTCAGAAAAATCCTTCAGGGCATGGGCACGAGTCTGCTCAGTCTGCTTCTCTCTCCCTCTTCCCCTCCCTTCTCCTGCTCCCCCACCCATTAAAATTTGCCCCCCCTCCCAACTCTGTGTAATCTGAGCTCCCAGCAGCTAGAGCAGCTACAGCAGTGGCAGTCTGCTTCTCTCTCCCTCTTCCCCTCCCTTCTCCTGCTCCCCCACCCATTAAAATTTGCCCCCCCTCCCAACTCTGTGTAATCTGAGCTCCCAGCAGCTAGAGCAGCTACAGCAGGAGGCTACTGAGACCAAGCTAAAATGGCAGCTGCTATGTTAAACAAACAGAGAAAACTTCTAGGGCTGTTTACTCAGGTATGGTAAAGCTTTCTACAGAATAAATATAGTGTTCTAGGTGGCACTAATGTGGCTAATCTATTGGCAGTAAAATGCCAAAATGACTTTCCTTCTAGGAAAGGTTGGTCTTCAAAGAGGATGCTTGAACCAGTTTATAAAAGGGATGAAATTATTGTAGTAATCTTCAAAATTTTACGGAATTGTCTAGAAATTGTTACACTCCCTACACACACAATTTCTTTACTTTCTTTAAAGACTGACCTCTTCCCATAGAAACCAGTAGCTTTTGAGGTAAAAACATCAAGACCCAGACCCTTCACTCCACACTTGTTCTTGTAGCTTTTATTGGATAAAAATGAAATTGCTAAAATTCTGTATAAATATTGCACTCTAACATTTCCTGGGAATTTAACCTGCGGTAGAATAAATAATTTAAATGGAATGTGCTATGATAAGTGACTCTAGTTTATATTATTATGGCACCATTTCAGCAAAGGGATTGAAAACCAGTGTTTCATAAATGCAGCAGTTTCCAACCTATAACTTCCCTACGGGTGGAGATAATTCTTCAGGAAATCTGCTTAAGCAGCATTAAAAATCCAATAGGAGAACCATTACTATCTGTATATTGTTTTTAACTTAGCACCGACAGAGAGGATTTGTCAGGGTCAATATCATTTTCTTCAAGAATTCTGTCTATAATTAAGGTATTTTAGCATCATCCCAGATTCCTTTTATTATATATAGACTTGCATTTTTATGAACCCGGTGTGAGAGAAACTGGCCCATTTTGCTAAAGTGATAAATGTCCAGAACCGCAGGAAACCAAGTCCTTCTTGAGTGCTCCTTCCTAGCAGTCATTTGCTGTTCCCAGCATTCTCCAAGCAATTGCCCCAACCCTCAGCCAACTACCCTGAAGGTGACCAGGTCAAGTGATATCACCAATATAGATTGTAAGCTCTACGGGGCAGGGACCTCCATCCTCTTGTGTCTTTGACTCTTAACTTATTGCAACTGTATTTATCTTGTATTTATTTGTATTTATTATTATACTTTGTATTTATCTATTATCTTAATAACCCCCTGTTTGTATTAATGTATTCTACTGTACAGTGCTGCGCACATAAGTAGCACTTTATAAATAAAGATATACATACATACATAATTGGCAGAGGTGAGGGAGTCAGGTTGATTAGGGAGACTGCTGGAGGGCACAGGAAATGACGCTAAATAATATTTGACCATCTACAGGTCCATTACACTGGTCAGTGGCTCCCAAGCATAAAATCCAGGCATCTGACCAGTGGTTTCATCAGGAGAGTGATTATTTGTATAACAGTGTATGTTCAGTCCATAAAGTGGCGATTGCAGCTCTTACCTCTGTGTACATCAGCAAGATGCAAGTCTCATTTGAAGATAACAGTAATGATTTGAGAAGTATGTGCAGTATTGCTTCACAGACTCCAGTTCCCATTATGTCGGCACGGGCAATAAACTTTAAAGTCAGCTGGTATAAAACTGATTCCTTCATCTTCCAGCTTCATATATTTGTATTACAATTTGAGCTGCAGGTTACTGAGCGGTTTTACAACACCGGAAAGTACTGAAACCAACAGAAATTGTAGCGTCCTTTGCTCTGAATCTAAAGATTAGATCTGTTATGAGAAAATGAGTTAAAGGGACCAATATACAATTCTACATGATTTCATTTTGGATTTGGATGGAGAGAAGAGATGGAATATATGAATTGGGGAAGGGAGGTGGCCCTGGTACAAACTTACACCAGGGACAGGGGACCTCTGTGTCACCAACAGAAAAACTCAGGGTTAGAGTGGCCTTCCAGGGGATCTCCTGGTGGGTCCAAGCCTTAGTGGACCCCGACCGAGGACAATTCCCATCTGCTCTTTTATTTCCACCATTCAATCCTATGACACCTACATTTAGCACTGTCTACATATAGTTGCTATAAGAATGGCATATGATTCCAGTTTCCCTGTTGAGCCCTAGGAGGCCTAGACCAAGGATCCCCAACCTTTCTTACTCGTGAGCCACAGTCAAAAAGACTTGGAGAGCAACACAAGCATCATAAAAGTTCATGGAGGTGCCAAATAAGGGCTAAGATTGGCTATTAGGGGCTTCTATGCACTACAGCTTACAGGGGACTTTATTTGGTAGTAAATCTTGTTTTTATTCAACCAAAACTTGCCACCAAGTCAGGAATTCAAAAATAACTCCCTGGTTTGGGGGCACTGAGAGCAACATCCAATGGGTTGGGGAGCAACATGTTGCCCCTGAGCCACTGGTTGGGGATCACTGGCCCTAGACTGACAATGGGAAAAGGAGACTGTGGATTCTTACTGATGTTTCCAGCTAAATCAGTCAATAGCCCCTACTCTTGTTAAGCCATTGTGATATGATAGGGTATTTCTCTAGTTTCACTCTCTCTCCTTGTTCATTTTTCTATATAGGAGACTCCTCTTAAGGTACACAATTAGGAGTAATAAATGAGCACAGGCAGGGCAGAGGCTCTTAGGGAGGTGACAGACGGGGAGATTAGTTGCCCCTCGACAAAAGCTCGTTGCTGCAGGGACTAATCTCTGCTGGGGGGACTAATCTCCCCGCAATGCCATCCCACCGGCAAGAATGTAAATCAGTGGTGGGATGGCATACGCGCCACTATGATTTCCAGAAGTTGCCCAAAGTCACCTCCCTTAGGATGAAGACACAGGGAGTTACTTAGTAGCAGCTACTTTTTCATGGCTACTAAACTCCAGAAAATCCCCTGCCATAGACAATACTGAGAATTGACTCTGCTAAAACACACATGGAGACAATTATCAGTAAATGATCAGCATTGTCTGTTTTAGTAGCCACAACAAGTACTAGCTGCTACTAGTAGCTCTGTGTGTCTTATTATTCCAGCAGTGGGTATATCCTGTCCCTTTTTTTTTAATTTTATACATTGTAGATTTTTTGTAATGTTATCACTTTAATGGCAATTTCATAGAATATAAACCTTGCCTACGGCTTATAGCTAAAAATTGGAAGATGAAGCTGAAAAGTCTAAATAGTGCACTTAATACCCTTTGTGCCTTATTGGATGAATAATTCGAAGTGCCTGTAGTACCAGAGGAAAAGTAAGCTGTAAAAAAACACAATATATATAATGTAAATCCATCCCAACCAATCCATTACTCTTGGCAATGAGCGCATAAGCAGAACAGTTAAAAAACAGCATTTTTAAAAAAAAAGTCAATATTAAAGTGCCAGGAGGAACAGCAGCAATCAATGCCCCTTCAAAGAAAGCACTAGAGCTAAAAACCAAGTTATATTTATATACTGATAGTGTCCCCAAGAAACAACTTAACCGCAGATGTTCATGATAATCCTGATACACACGGGTCTGAGCTGGTCATAGCAAGAATAAATAACGTATCACATACAGTTGGGGGGATATTTACTGCTGCTTCCATTGGGAAACAAAGGCCAGTAATGCCAGCTGAGGGTAAAGCAATAACTGTTTGAAAAATATGAAGCAAATAATAGATATACAGTACAAGATCCAGCACGACTACCTGTAACCTATGCTGCAAACACAACCCGTAATGTTTAAAGGGAAACTCCCACTTCTGAACCAAAATTTGTTAAAAAGCCCCAAACAACACAGAAACCGCTATTATATCTATTACTGTAATCTGTTCCTTATACAGGTAGGAGTAAATACCATTTATATATGCTGAAATCCAGCTGCATAACAGTCCTTCTCTTTCTGCATCATTTGAAATCCTGGCAGGGGAGGTGGGACTAAAACACTGATGTTACAAATCGTAACAACTCCTCCACAGCTTACAGACAGTATACTGGAACTACATAATCCAAAATGCATTGCACTGTGATGTTCCTTTCCTTATTGACATCACACATGCAGGGAATTGTGGGATTGGGAGGATGAAGGCTGAAGGCAGGCTGAGGACAGTTGACTACTTACATTTTTTTTGAGTCTCAAAGCAGTCAGCCAGTAAGTAGTTGCCAAGGAGAATAGTTAGGTAGGTTAGATAGTGGTAGGTTAGATTAGTGGAGCTCACTGTAGGCCCTACATTAGGGCTGAAGCTTAAAGTTATAAAGGGCCTTATTTTCAAAAGACTGCCATTAGTGATGAGCGAATATTTTTGTCAGGCATGGATTTGCAGCAAAATTCCACATTTCGCTGTCGGTGAATTTTTTCACAAAACAGATGCAAAATTTTGCAGCGGAAAATTTGTGGTTGCATCAAAATGGGCGCAGCTGCGTCAAAATAGGCGAGGTTGCATCAAAATAGGCGCGGTCACGTAAACAAAAAACTTGCACATAAAAAGTCACATTTTGCTAATTTTTCGACCGAACCAAAATGGGACAGATTCGTTCATCACTAATTGCCATATATGTGGAGCAAGGAATCCAGCAGAACCTTACCGGATTGCAGGGGTACCTAACACTATGAGAAATAGCCTGGCGAAAAAATTTGTTCATCACTAACCGTGGTCTACTTGTCTAGAACAACAGGTACTGATTTTTTAATAAATATAGCTGTCCTTATAATCCTCATGGGCTGATTTAAGGGGGGGGGGTTAAATTCAGAAATAACATTCAGGGACTGTGACAACATTTACCAATAGCCACATCCGTTAATATTCTATGTTCTAGAATGGGCAATTCTAATCAACTTTTCAATTGGTCTTTATTATTTATTTCTTAGCGATTTTTAATTATTTGCTTTCTTCTTCTGACTCTTTCCAACTTACAAATGGGGGTCACTGACCCCGGCAGCCAAAAACGATTCCTCTGTGATTCTTCA
Source organism: Xenopus tropicalis (assembly GCF_000004195.4). Classification (NCBI taxonomy): domain Eukaryota; kingdom Metazoa; phylum Chordata; class Amphibia; order Anura; family Pipidae; genus Xenopus; species Xenopus tropicalis. The sequence continues at coordinate 23,442,082 of NC_030677.2, read as the reverse complement.
ATTTTATTGTTATTTTTTTTAACTAATTTTTCTATTCATTCCCTCTCCTATTCATATACCAGTCTGCTTGGTTGCAAAGGTCATCTGGACCCTAGCAACCACATACTGTAGGTGATGAAACTCCAAATGGAAAAGCTGCTAGAAAAAATTGAAATAACAAAAAACCTACAAATTATAAAAAAAAGAAGACCAATTGTAAATTGTCTCAGAATATTACTCTCTACATCATACTAAAAGCTGACTCCCCTAAAGTTACTAAAAACATTTTTTATATAATATTGCCTTCTTTATGATGAATATATTATTGTCCATAATAATTCACCATAATTTTATCCACAAATCAAATTCTTCCTGCTACTTTTAGAGTAATGGTGCCTGGAAAGAAAAGGGGCATGCTGTGGGGACATGGGCTTTTCTTACTGACTTACATTTTCTACTGACAGGGTCCAGCTAACCAAAATGAACAGCAGGTGGAACTGTTGTTTCAAATTCATATTTTCAGTGTAAACCTGCTAATATCTTGAAAACTAGAAAATAAATCATTATTGTATATCATTACTTTCATTTGTTTGAGGCTTTACATTTCCTTTCATTATAAAATTAAAAATATTGCTTTTCTTACCTAACAATCCTAGCCCTTAGCTATAAGAACAAAAAGCATTAACATTGATTGTTGTACTTTCTAAATTATTCCCCTAGAAACAGACAGGGAATTTGCAGGCATCTGGCTTCAGAAAAAAAAAACGTGGAAATTAAAAAAACAACAAAAATGAAGCGCAAGCACAAAAATCTCATTAGCATTTGAGTGTCTGCGGGCAAAGCTGCTGCTGCAACAGACTGAGGTCAGGGGACGAGAGGAGAGAGAATCGGCTACATTTGAATTACAGATTTCATCTTTATTCTTTTTAAAGATGGCAGACTAACATATAAACTATAAATTATCACAAACTTAAAGACTTTGGAGTAATGTATCTTAGCTCTCATGTTCTGGTCCTAAACAAAAAGAATGAAAAAGGCCAGTGGGCCTTAACCTGTTACTACAAGGTGTAACTTAGAGGCAATGCTGTGGCCCTAGAGTTGCCACATGGCCAGGGTCGAACTGGGCCAGTGGGAAAAAACACGGTGAGCCCCAACAGCCCAGAAATGATTACTGCTGAGCATTTTGGGGCCTGCAGGTCCCCCTCTCCTGATGCAGCTAAGTATGCGCGCTTGGGGGAAGGTGATGGGTGGGCGGCAGGGGCCTGGGGGGTTGTGGGGACCACGGGTGGGGATCCCTTGGGGGTGCAGGGCCCCTGCGGTGGGCCATGCACCCCCCAGCCCGACACAAAAAGGAAACAAATATAGGATATCCCATTTACAAAGTATAATTACATAAAATGAACAATTAAAGTAATTAAAGGCACTGATTATAATTATCGGTTCGTACCGAGTAAATCATGAAGGTCCGGGTGTATAGACCCCGAACCTAACGCCAATACAAAGTAAAAATCAGAAGCCCATGGAGGTTAATCAAAGTCAGATACACTCACCAAGGTCCCAAAGTGGTTCAGGTGCTCGGGGCCCCGAACCCGTAGCTTAGGGGGGATCAATACATAAGCGAAGGAAGTGCTTTTAGCATTTTTGGAGTTTGGAGTGTTTGGAGCTTCCTTCGCTTACGTATTGATCCCCCCAGCCCGACTCTGCACCTGGCTGCGAGTGCCAGCATTACAAATTTACCAGCTTGTTAGTTGCCGGTAAATTTGTAATAACTCGTTGTCCTTTCCCAGCCCACCTTCAGTCTGCCCCTGTCCCACCTCCTATCCCCTCTCCCAGCTCCCTTTCTAACCTGCCTTGCTCCCTATATCCCCTAAATGTGGCCCACCTACATCATGCTCCTCCCCCACTAATGTCACAACCCTGCCCCATAGAGCTGCTTTTGTAAATAATTGTTACTTGAAGTTCCTAAACCTGACTGTCCCTTCTCAGCCTGTCAGTTACAGCTTCTAATGCTAACAGCCTCCTGCTGCACTAATATGGCCGCCCCTCTATTGAGCAACATGGGGGATCAGATAGGTGTTGTTAAAGCATGGGACAAATACTCTTAAGGCAAAAAGCTGAAGGTGTGAGAGGTAAGATGTTTACTTTTAGGGCAGGGATCCCCAACCTTTTATACCTGTGAGCCACAGTCAAATGGAAAAGTGTTGGGGAGCAACATGGAAACAGTTCCTGGTGGTGCCAATAAGAGCTATAATTGGCTATTTAATAACCCCTATGTGGACTGGCAGCCTACAGAAGGCTCTGTTTGGCATTATACTGGGTTTTTATTCATCCAAAACTTGCCCCCAAGTCAGGAATTCAAACATAACCACCTGCTTTGAGGCCCCTGGGAGCAACATCCAAGGATTGTGGACCAACATGTTACTCACGAGCCACTGGTTTGGGATCACTGTTTTAGGGAGTGCCATGTCTGGTCAATAGGACTTAATCAAAGTCTGACCCTCACTAGACCAAGATCACCAGATTGGGCATTTCAATAACAGCTGCTTTTTGTCCTCAGCTGACACACAGTCACTACTTTATATCTGGAGCATAGTTGTTTAACACCAAGCTGTAAATTACTTACTTATTGGTATATATAAAATGCAAGAATTGATGGCTGAAGTAAAACCACCGCCTTCAGCCAAACCATTCAGCCGAATTTTGCTGTCTCCACAGCACTTTGAGTTTCACTTACATTTGCAGAAAACAATTGATCAGAGTCGTTTTCTCAGACAAGGAGCTTTTTAAAATACCTGCAGTGATTTGTACATAACAGAACCTCAAGTTAAAGACATTTCTTAGAACAAATGCTGAATTCAGTGTTCTGCTGAGCGAGGAGAAGACTTGAAAGTTCCCCAAACTCTTCAGAAGTACAGGGTGTGGAGTGACATTAAAACCCATGGAGATGTGGCCATTGATTTCAAATGAATCAGGGACCTTCCAGCTCAATGGTTTGCCAAGAAAATGCAATATAATTAGATAAACATCCTTAATCTGAAGGAGAAACACTTTTTTCAGTTGTGATCGAGCTAAGGAGAGACTTTGGCCATGTCAACTGGCATTTATTAATTAGTTGTTAGTTAGTTGTATTCCATTTACATAACAAAGTTTGTAAATCAGCTCTAAGTTCAGGTGCCCATGGACAGACATTGGCTGCTGCAACCATCACTCATGGGCTGTGGGAGGATTCCTATTGGCTGTGCCTCCTGTCAGTCTGGCACTGCTTCCTGTGCCTGGGACAGAGTGCATTACAGTATATTAGATTTGTGATATGCTGAGTCTGTTTGCCTATGTGTCATTGCATGGGAGAAATTAACCAATGACTTTTCAACTTATGCAACTGATTAGAGTGCACAAGCTACCAATGAACTGGCCCAATAGGAAACAAGTAAGGGAAAAGCCTGGGAGTGATGATGTAAGCATACAGGAAGTTCTCAGTGTGTCAGGTTCAGAATAGGCCACTCCCATCCCTTCAACAAACTAATCAGAGAGACAGGACTGGATTTAACAGGTATAAAAAGTAACCTTTACAGTGGCCCTTTTACTTTTTTTTATGGAAAATGGATTTTCTGACACACTGAGAGCATTATTGGTGGTTTAATAAGATTTGCACTTTGAAGTTGAACAACCCCTTTAAGACCAACTTAATTTGCATCCAACAGAATCAAATGAGAATTGTGTAAAATGATTTTGTAATATTAGTTAACCCAATGTGAAGCACGTAGCATTGCCCAGAAAGACCAGGGCTAATAAATGATCTGAATATCACAGATACACCTTCTTTCAGCCACTACCTTCTTGCTTTATATACACACACTGCTCCTGACACAAATATGCTGTACATTACCCATTTCTTTCCTGACACCATCCTTACCATATACACCATTCCATGATAACCAACACTTCTCCTGATACCAACTTTCCTTTGTATACCTTACAGCAGTGATCCCCAACCAGTAGCCCGTGAGCAACATGTTACTCGCCAACCCCTTGGATGTTGCTCCCACTGGCCTCAAAGCAGGTGCTTATTTTTGAATTTCTGGTAAGGAGGCAAGGTTTGGCTGCATAAAATCCAGTGTAATTGCCAAACAGAGCCTTCTGTAGGCTGCCAGTCAACACAGGGGCTATCAAATAGCCAATTTACAATTCTCATTGGCAGCTAAAGGAACTTTTTCCATGCTTGTGTTGCACTCCAAACCGTTTTCCATTTGAATGTGGCTCATGGGTATAAAAGGTTGGCCCTGACTTAGTGCTTCCCAATCTATGTGGCTGGCCCTCTGGGGGGGATCTGGAGCAGTGGCAGGGGGACTAAGCCTGAAGGTCACGTTGGATTAGATATGGGAACAATTCTAATTTGTTCTTCTAGCCATGCATAAAACCCAAGGCCAATTTAGGGTGAGATTTGGGTTGAGACCCTATTAGCTGTCCTAGATGTTCTTGGAACCATGGTTGCAAGACGGTAGGACAAACAAATGTTTTTTTCTGTGTCTGTAACTTGTTATGAGCTAAAGGGCCTTGACTTTTGCTTAGACCAGCAGTGGGGCTTCAACAGGATAAGTCCAACAACCACTGATATAGATATTTTATTTGCTGACCCAAAAAGCATATAAATATGGGTACATGCACCAATAGGATGGTCTAGGTCTTCAAGACAGCTCTATGGAGGAGAGCCAGGCAATATGGCAGCTCCCAGTCTTATGTATAAATAATAACATATCAAGAAGAATGTTCTCTTTTAGCAATAAGCAATTTCCTTATGTTTCATAAGTCATTGTTTGGTCTAATAAAATAATGTTCAATAACAAAGTTTGTCTTGTCTTACAAAAGCAGAAAAAACAGCAAAAAGCAGCTTGGCTTTTGGCAAAGGAAACATAAAACCTCAAACCTGAAAAATTCATGTATCACGTACTAATTGAATTGAAGAATTTGTCAGTTGAAATATCTCAATTACTCTTGATAAACGTAGAGGTAGCGAAATCCGGGAAGTGGCACATGTAGCTGTAGGTTTTCTCAATGTCTTAGCAAATCCAATAAAGGCTCGGTGCAATAAGGTTTGCTCTCCCCACAATTACACGCCTAAGGTATTTTGTGACGCACAACATGGAACATTAAGTGGCTCTGTCTGTGTGACAAGTGTAATTACATAACAGCCCAGTGTGCCCTAAAGTGCTTTATCACCATGCCTTCTGAGTAATTTACAGGTGGAAAAACCTGCCACTTTCCTTGACATTTTCATAATTATACAAAAATGTTGGCAGCCATCAAATGATAAGGATCCATGCAAAGATTTGATCATTAGTTCTGCATATATTTAATACTTTCATGCATGGAGAGGTGTAAGAAATACAGGCACTCTTTTATTCACCCCCGTGGCTTTCATGGATTCTGTCATGGTGTTGTGCAACATAGTGCTGGGAACCCAGTGGTAAAGGCATACGCCCATTACCTCTTTTTTTATAATTGCATTTAATACTTAATTCTGGAAAAAAAACACTATTATTTCATGTTGCATTACAGCACTGGTTCAGTTCAAGCCCCACTTGAAGGTCCAACCTTTAGTCAGAGCCACCCATAGCTCTTGAAATTAGTACAACTATAGGAAAATATTTGTGTATCAGTCAATCAGCCCAGTTTCAAGAATACCTGGTAGAGATGTAGCGAACTGTTCGCCGGCGAACTAATTCGCGCGAACATCGGGTGTTCGCAAGTCCGCAAATTCGCGAACTTTTCGTGATGTTCGCAATTTGGGTTCGCCGGCACCGAAAAAATCGCAAAACTTACGATAACGTTACGAATGCTCCGAAAAAGTCGCAAAACTTACGATAACGTTACGACTGCTCCGAAAAAGTCGCAAAACTTACGATAACGTTACGAATGCTCCGAAAAAGTCGCAAAACTTACGATAACGTTACGAATGCTCCGAAAAAGTCGCAAAACTTACGATAACGTTACGAATGCTCCGAAAAAGTCGCAAAACTTACGATAACTTTATGAAAAGCGCCGGAAATTACGAAAAAGTCGCAAAATTACCGATCATTTCGAAAAACGGTGTGTGTCAATTTTTCAGAGAAGTTTTTGCCCTTGATCCCCCTCCTGCATGCCACTGTCCAGGTCGTGGCACCCTTTAAACAACTTTAAAATCAGTTTTCTGGCCAGAAATGGCTTTTCTAGGTTTTAAAGTTCGCCTTCCCATTGAAGTCTATGGGGTTCGCAAAGTTCGCGAATATTCGCAATTTTCGGCGGAAGTTCGCGAACAGGTTCGCGAACTTTTTTTTTGAGGTTCGCTACATCCCTAATACCTGGTACAGCAGGGACATATTCACCCCCAATCTCACCCTTACTGACATTTCAAGCTGGGCTTTCAGGTGTATCTAGAGCAGGGGTGGCCAATACGTTGATCGCAGTCCACCAATTTATCCCCCTTGGATCACTGGTGGACCGCGATGAAGCCGGGGATGCAGAAGTTCTGCGTAAATGCGTACGTACGCTGCGTCGCATAGGTACGCATTCACGCCGCACTTCTGCATTGCCCGGTCGTCAGTCGACCGCGGAATAGAAAAGTCTGCCCATCCCTGATCTAGAGCAAATGGCCATTCTTCCCAGTTCTCATTTTAACAGGTCTCCAGGCTCGTATCTGTGGGTAGGCCACAAAGGCCCGGGCCTAGGGTGGCAGATATCTGGGTGTGGCATGGCAAGTGGGGGTGCGAGCAGCCAGGCCCTGATTTGTGGAAAGGCCCCAAAGGCCCGGGCCTAGGGTGGCACAAATTAGGCGGCGGAATGCCGCCCCGCCGCACCAAAATATTAAAGTTTTCTCGCATACGGAGCAATGGGGACCTCTCCCCCACTGCTCCGTATGCGATTGTAAAGCCCCGTGCATGCGCGATCGCGAGTCTGTGCATGCGTGGGGGGGGGGTGCGTGGGCCGTTCGCGCGGGGGGGGCATGGACAGGGAGCGGCCTCGGGGCGCCCGGCTTACAAATCCGGCCCTGCGAGCAGCCAGGGGGTACTAGGGGCACACCATTTTCAAATCTGACCTTGCTGGTCTCCACCTTAAGCCCACCCTGCCACTGCTCCTACTTTTCCAGAGGGTTCAACCTCCCAGTTTGGGAAAACTGCTTTTCAGATATTTCAGATATTTCTTTAAAGTTTAGCTTTGAGTCCTGTCCACCATTCTCTACCAGTGTCTGCCATAGGTATTTTCATAGAAAACACAGAACCAGCACATGGAATGATCCCCTGTGTTTAACAGGCTGCTCACTACATTCCATGGGCCTGTGGAAGAGCAATTCTGCATGCAGGTTCCATGTTTTATATGAATATTCCAGGTAGGTGCTAATCCCACTCAATACTGAGCACTGGAGTATAACTATACGGAGAGGTTGGGTGTGCCTGTGGCCATAGGCATTTCCCATGCTTTGATATGGGAAGCAGTAGCGAGTAATTTGGGGCATTTATTTACAGGAGCATGGTTGTGGTGGTCAAAATACCCCCAGGGCAATAAAGTTATTAAATCATAAGACCTGGCTTCCCTTCTTATAACATAACCCAAGAGACAGCTGGCAGATCATGCACCAAAGAGACAGTGTGGGAGTGCCTCTGCAAAGATTGTTCATCATTCAACAGTCTCTGTGCCAGTGGAACTTACAGTTTATGTTCCCTATAATCAATAAACAAAAGAAGTATCAGATTTTTTAAGCAGAAATCATAAAAAAATTGGCACCGAACTGCAGTATGAAATAAATAACACATTTTAGCTCCAAATTACAGCTTCAACTATCCTGTCAAGGATCCCTACCACTTATCTGCATGGAGCAGAAAATGTGGAGCTATTTGCATTTTTATTCTGAAACAGGAAAATACTTTATTATTTTGCTAAAAATATGTCTTTAGCTGTTACTGTTGTTTAACATGAACACTAAGAAAAGGAGAGAAACATGGGGCCCTATGTTTTGAACCAGTGATGCTGGATTCAGCTGAAGGTCCAGGGGATGAGGAATTAGTGATGTGATATGAGTGATGTGAGTTCATGTCCCCTGCTGTGTAAAATGTATCAGCAGAAGCCATATTTTTCCTAGGTGCACTCCATTTCATGGAGGGGGGTGCATGTTTCTGGAGATCCAGAGGCAGGAGACCTTTACCTTTATTTCAGGTGGTTCAAGAACCTACTCGGAATGAGTCTATTTTGGACCTGGTAATATCTAATAATACTGAACTTATCTCTAACATTTGTGTGGGTGAGCGTTTGGGGAACAGTGATCACAACATGGTCTCCTTTGAGATAATGCTACAGAGACAGCTCTATAAGGGAGTAACTAAAACACTCAATTTTAGACGTGCAGACTTTGCCAGTATAAGGGCATCTCTGCAATGTGTCAACTGGGAAAGGCTTTTCATGGGGTTAGACACAGAAGGAAAATGGAACATCTTTAAAACATTGCTTTGTAGGTATACACAACAGTATATTCCCCTTGTAAGCAAGGAGAGGCATCGCAAAGCAAAACCTTTATGGCTGAATAAAAGTGTTATTGTCGAGGTTGGTAAGAAAAAACGTGCTTTTAGGGCATTCAAGTTAGCTGGGACAGCGGAAACTTTCATCAGGTACAAGGAAGCAAATAAAGCAGCAAAAAAGCTATCAGGCAAGCTAAAATAGAGATGGAAAGGGATATTGCAGCTAGGAGTAAAAAGAATCCAAAATTATTTTTTAATTATGTGAATAGTAAAAAAATGAAGCAAGAAGGGGTGGGAACCTTATTATCACGGGGGGGTACGTTGGTTGATGAGAACGGGGAAAAAGCAGAAATTTTGAACTCTTATTTTTCATCTGTCTATACATCTGAGGAGCCAGATAATGAAGGCTTCCCTTGTAATATGCCCAGTTCTAGTAATTTAGCTACTGGCGCATGGGTCACTCGGGAGGAAATTCAAAAGAGACTTGAACATGTAAAGGTAAACAAAGGTCCAGGACCGGATGGGATTCATCCCAGGGTATTAAATGAGCTGAGCGCTGTGATTGGCAAGCCTCTTCACATAATTTTTCAGGATTTGTTGAGGTTTGGCATGGTGCCAAGAGACTGGTGGATTGCTAATGTGGTGCCATTATTTAAAAAGGGATCTCGTTCTCAGCCTGAAAACTATAGGCCTGTTAGTCTGACATCAGTAGTAGGAAAGCTTCTGGAAGGGGTAATAAGGGATAGGATAGTTGAATACATTGCAGTTCACAATACTATTAGTTTGTGCCAGCATGGTTTTATGCGTAACAGATCTTGCCAGACTAATTTAGTTGCCTTTTATGAGGAGGTGAGTAGGAACCTTGATGCTGGAATGGCAGTTGATGTCATCTACTTGGACTTTGCTAAAGCGTTTGACACAGTACCTCACAGAAGGTTAATGATCAAATTGAGGAATATTGGCCTAGAACATAATATTTGTAATTGGATAGAGAACTGGCTGAAGGATAGAGTACAAAGAGTGGTGGTAAATGGAACATTTTCTAATTGGACCAGTGTGGTTAGTGGAGTACCGCAGGGGTCCGTCCTTGGTCCTTTGCTTTTTAACTTGTTTATTAATGACCTGGAGGTGGGCATAGACAGTACTGTTTCTATTTTTGCTGATGACACTAAATTGTGCAAAACTATAAGTTCCGTGCAGGATGCTGCCGCTTTGCAGAGCGATTTGACAAAATTGGAAAACTGGGCAGCAAACTGGAAAATGAGGTTCAATGTTGATAAGTGCAAAGTTATGCACTTTGGTAGAAATAATATAAACGCGAACTATCTACTGAATGGTAGTGTGTTGGGGGTTTCCTTAATAGAGAAGGATCTAGGGGTTTTTGTAGATCACAAGTTGTCTAATTCCAGGCAGTGTCATTCTGTGGCTACTAAAGCAAATAAAGTGCTGTCTTGTATAAAAAAGGGCATTGACTCAAGGAATGAGAACATAATTTTGCCCCTTTATAGGTCCCTGGTAAGGCCTCACCGTGAGTATGGGGGGCAGTTTTGGGCTCCAGTCCTTAAGAAGGATATTAATGAGCTGGAGAGAGTGCAGAGACTGCAACTAAACTGGTTAAGGGGATGGAAGGGTTAAGCTATGAGGTGAGACTGTCGAGGTTGGGGTTGTTTTCTCTGGAAAAGAGGCGCTTGCGAGGGGACATGATTACTCTGTACAAGTACATTAGAGGGGATTATAGGCAGATAGGGGATGTTCTTTTTTCCCATAAAAACAATCAGCGCACCAGAGGTCACCCCTTTAGATTAGAGGAACGGAGCTTCCATTTGAAGCAGCGTAGGGGGTTCCTCACGGTGAGGGCAGTGAGGTTGGGGAATGCCCTTCCTAGTGATGGGGTAATGGCAGACTCTGTTAATGCCTTTAAGAGGGGCCTGGATGAGTTTTTGAACAAGCAGAATATCCAAGGCTATTGTGATACTAATATCTACAGTTAGTACTAGTGGTTGTATATATAGTTTATGTATGTGAGTGTATAGATTGGTTAGTATAGGTTGTGTGCTGGGTTTACTCGGATGGGTTGAACTTGATGGACAATGGTCTTTTTTCAACTCTATGTAACTATGTAACTATGTAACTATGTAACTATGATCTTAGCATAAACCAGAACCCTATGGTTTGGAGAACACCTTAGGGAGACAGGGACCGGGACCCCATGAATGAGGGCTTGATAGCATAAGCTACACACTCTAGGAAAGTGAGATAGAGGGTTAGTTTCCCAGGTGAAACCCACCAGAGTAGGGACTTCATTCAGTAGGCATTGAAGGTAAAGTACATTATCTTGGTGAGAAACCCCTGATTTATCCAATAGACTGGGGCTCACACTTGGGGTGAAATATACCTAAGAAAGATCTGTTATTTACCTCTATTGTATGCTGAAAGTGATTAAGTTAACTCTGATATGCTTATATATGTTTGGTTTAAGAACCGCTGGTGCCCTAAAATTCTTCTGAAAGTGGGTGTGAGAGATAGTTCCGACTCAAGAGAATATATGAGGAGAACACGCTCTGTCCATAGTCCTACTGAAGCGAATAGTACTAAAATCTTATTGTTTCATTAGAGTTTCAGAGCTGAGATGACAGTGGGGGTAAAATAACACATATTCCAAAGGTCTAAAGATTACTTATTCCAGTGCTACTCTACTTAACTAAACCAGGGCTGGGCAACTGGGGCTCAAGAACCAATTGTGTCCCTGAGGTTTGCTCAAGGTCTTCATACTAATCCTTTATTATATTTATGATACCTATGAGCAAGGAAATCAGTGATATTTTGGTTATGATCTTTTACTCTTGGGTGAGCTACATTACACCCCAGCCATGATCTATTATGCCACAACCACATATACTGTAAATACAAATATGGGTGGCTCTCAAAAAATACCGGATAACCGACGGGTCTTTCTTCATATGAATAATTTTTTTCTCTTAAACATTACGTTTAGCAAATATAAGCCAGAGTTTCCTTGCTATATAGCACCTACCCACCTATACCAATACTTCGGAATTGGGTACCAGTTATATGGTCTACACCAGTACAGGTATGGGATCCCTTATCCGGAAACCCGTTATCCAGAAAGCTCCGAATTACGGAAAGCTGGTCTCCCATAGACTCCATTTTAATCAAATTATTCAGAATTTTAAAACCGATTTCCTTTTTCTCTGTAGTAATAACACAGTACCTTGTAATTGATCCCAACTAAGATATAATTACCCCTTATTGGGGCAGAACAGCCCTATTGGGTTTATTTCATGGTTAAATGATTCCCTTTTCTCTGTAATAATAAAACAGTACCTGTACTTGGTCCCACCTAAGATATAATTACCCCTTATTGGGGGCAGAACAGCCCTATTGGGTTTATTTAATGGTTAAATGATTCCCTTTTCTCTGTAATAATAAAACAGTACCTGTACTTGATCCCAACTAAGATATAATTACCCCTTATTGGGGGCAGAACAGCCCTATTGGGTTTATTTAATGGTTAAATGATTCCCTTTTCTCTGTAATAATAAAACAGTACCTGTACTTGATCCCAACTAAGATATAATTACCCCTTATTGGGGGCAGAACAGCCCTATTGGGTTTATTTAATGGTTAAATGATTCCCTTTTCTCTGTAATAATAAAACAGTACCTGTACTTGATCCCAACTAAGATATAATTACCCCTTATTGGGGCAGAACAGCCCTATTGGGTTTATTTAATGGTTAAATGATTCCCTTTTCTCTGTAATAATTAAACAGTACCTGTACTTGATCCCAACTAAGATATAATTACCCCTTATTGGGGCAGAACAGCCCTATTGGGTTAATTTAATGGTTAAATGATTCCCTTTTCTCTGTAATAATAAAACAGTACCTGTACTTGATCCCAACTAAGATATAATTACCCCTTATTGGGGGCAGAACAGCCCTATTGGGTTTATTTAATGTTTAAATGATTCCCTTTTCTCTGTAATAATAAAACAGTACCTGTACTTGATCCCAACTAAGATATAATTACCCCTTATTGGGGGCAGAACAGCCCTATTGGGTTTATTTAATGGTTAAATGATTCCATTTTCTCTGTAATAATAAAACAGTACTTTGTAATTGATCCCAACTAAGATAGAAATAATTCTTATTGGATGCAAAACAATCCTGTTGGGTTTACTTAATGGTTTATTGATTTTTTTAGTAGACTTAAGGTATGGAGATCCAAATTACGGAAAGACCCCTTATCCAGAATACCCTTGGTCCTGAGCATTCTTGATAACGGGTCCTATACCTGTACAGAGAGATGATATCATGAGGTGAATGTGATATTAGACTGTGAATGACTGTTTGTTCACTTATGTTATTACATCACTTATGTTATATTACATATATTCCTTAGACAATCAGATGTTTTTACTATACTAAACTGGAGACTCTTGTCTGGGAATGGCGGCTTTGGAGACTTTAAGACAAATGGTTCACTGCTATGGACTTGATTCTGTTATTAAAGTATTAAGGGGGTTGTATCAGCTGCCAAGTGTTTTCTGTAATAAATAAAACCACACTCTTAGACATTCAATGTATCACCAACACCCATCCTTAAGTACTACTTTAATCTATGTAATCTATTATATACATTGTCAGGAAAGCCGGATTTTACTGGCAGGGATGTGCACTTAGCATATATATGTACAAACCCATCAGGAGGCTGGGAGTCCATCATCATATTGGATTCCATAAAAAATGCTGATGCCTTAAACTGGAAATGAAAATAATGATTTGTTTCTACTGTTTCATGAAAGCAGGATTAGCCGAGCATCCCCCCTATGTTTGACCCCTCATGTCATTACCCGGACCCTGCAATAATTCCCGCCAAAAGTGGGATATTTGCCTAATACCCTTAGTTACCCACCCTGCTAGCCATGCTAGTTGCCCTCTGGTGGACCAGTGAAGGATAATGGCTATTGGGACTCAAATGTGAAAAGAATTGGGGAGTAGTGATGAGTAGTGATAAGCGAACTTTTTCGCCAGGCATGGACTTGCAGCGAATTTCCGCATTCCACCACTGGCGAATTGTTTTGCGAAACTTCCGGGAAAATTTGGTGCAGAAAAATTTGGCGTGCGTTAAAAAATGTCATTGCGCATGAAATTGGGCGTGGTCATATAAAAAAAATCGTAGCCAACAAAAAAAAGACGCAGGCTACCAAAAAAGACGCGGGTGACAAAAAAATCATGTGACAATTGCATTTTGAAATTTTTCACCAGTTTGCAAATTTTCTTGCCATTTTGCAAATTTTATCTAGTGATGCGCGAATCTGTCCCACTTTGCTTTGCCGGAGAATGAGCAAAGCTACTGAAAAATTCACAAAACGGCAAAAATTTGCGAAACGTGAATTTCGCGCAACCATGTTGTTAAGCGAGACTTTTTTTTAAGTGACTGCTCCTATTTTGACATAAGCGCACCCATTTTTGATGCGACCGTGACTTTTTTGACACGTGATGCATTATTTGCACTGCAAGTTTTCGCTGAACTTTCGCAAAACAATTTGCAAATGGAAAAATGCAGCACGCACATGAATGTGCATGGTGCATGGTGCATGGTGCAAAATAAGGGCTATATAAGAATGGCGGGTGCAAAATAAGGGTATGGTTGGCTATTTGGCAGCCCCTATGTGGACTGGAAGCCTATAGGATACTCTGTTTGGCAGTACAACAGGTTTTATGTAACCAAAACTTGACTCCAAGCCAGAAATTCAAAAATAAACACCTGCTTTGAGGCTGTTGGGAACAATATCCAAGGGTTTGTTATGAGCAACTGGTTGGGGATTGCTGTTCTAGATGTAGCTGCCAGGGCTCTATGTTTAAGGGTGCCCTGTATACAATAGTTTTTAAAAATAAGAAAAAGCTCTTAAAAGCACTTCTAAAATAAAACATCTTCCCTGAATAACTCCCACATTACTGGGAATATTGCCCAAGATGGTGCTATGGAAATGGCACTGCTTTATTAGCTGAAGCTACAACTTCCTTTTCCTTCCGTCCTTTCAGCTCTTCAGCTCCTGGTTCCAGAATAGAAATCAGTTCATCCTGGACATTTTTTGACACGTGATGCATGGCACGCGCAAGCTGGATTTTTATTAAATAAACGAAAAGAAACACATATGACACTTTGATGAAGTGGAGAAACGCCGCAGCTTTTTATTAAGTATTAAATGCACAACCACCAAGAACCTAGCCAGCTTGTTCACCTTCACAAGCCGCACTATCAATTATAGTGCATAAAATTTCATTTAATAATCACATTCCTTTTGATAACAAAAACCCCTCTTTGCTGCGACACAAATACATCTTTTTCTCCATTACTATATATATATATTTTTTTTTATATAGGGCGGGTGGGTGGGCTAAAGGAACGCCTTGAGCCGTTTCCTATGAAGAAAGGTAAGTAACCTGTTCCCTCTCCCCCTTTTATACCCCTCACCACAGTGCCACATGACCTGCCTAGCTCCCCACAGCCTATCACCTAAAAGCCTACAAACTCACAGACCTGCAACATTGATTACCTAGAGACCCACCCAAATCAGTAACACCTGTGAATCTCCCAAAATTAACCCAATGATTACTAAGCAGAATACCGAATATCCTATATACCAGCTGCTGTTCCATGCACACTTGGGGTCTAATAAGTCCCCAATTGTCATTATTTGCACTGCAAATTTTTGCTGAACTTTCGCAAAACAGTTTGCAAATGGAAAAATGCAACAAACACATGAATAATGTGCATGGTGCAAAATAAGGGCTGTTTAAGAATGGGGGGTGCAAAATAAGGGTATGATTGGCTATTTGGCAGCCCCCATGTGGACTGGAAGCCTATAGGATACTCTGTTTGGCAGTACAACAGGTTTTATGTAACCAAAACTTGACTCCAAGCCAGGAATTCAAAAATAAACACCTGCTTTAAGGCTGTTGGGAACAATATCCAAGGGTTTGTTATGAGCAACTGGTTGGGGATTGCTGTTGTAGATGTAGCTGCCAGGGCTCTATGTTTAAGGGTGCCCTGTATACAATAGTTTTCAAAAATAAGAAAAATCTCTTAAAAGCACTTCTAAAATAAAATATCTTCCCTGAATAACTCCCACATTACTGGGAATATTGTCCAAGATGGTGCTATGGAAATGGCTTGACTGCTTTATTAGCTGAAGCTACTACTTCCTTTTCCTTCCGTCCCTTCAGCTCTTCAGCTCCTGGTTCCAGAACAGAAATCAGCTCATCCCGGACTTGATTATGAAGGGCATATTCTGATGGATGGGAATCAGGTAATTTTGTACAAAAAAGAGATAAAGATTGATTTCCTTTTTTCCATGTTTTTCACTTAATTTTTTAAAAATCTGAATAACTATAAAGGAATGAGATGATTTGTATTCAGCGGGGATCGTCATTCTAATAAAGACCATTATGTGATTAGGTTGCAATTAGAACAAAGATGAAGCAATCTGCATATCTTGTCTTTTTGTAGGTCACACATTTGTAATAATCAAGGTATCTCCATATGTTCTACATGTAGGCAGCAGAATTCAGCCCAATGCTCATTTAGTGCTGGCATTTCCGTGGGCAGAATTGGTTGTGGCTGAAAAAGGTCACGGAACCATCACATTTAAAGAGATACTGACACCATAAATTAAACCTTTTTAACGTTTATCATAACATTTGCCCTATGCTTTTACGTTACCTATCCATGTACCTATTACATTACCCTACATGTTCCTCTATGAGGGGGCGGCCATATTTGTGCAGCAGGAGTCCTTTGGCATTAGAAACTATAACTGTCAGCTTGAGAGGGGACAGTCAGATTGGCAAAACAGTCAGGTTTAGGGAGTCCAAGTAACAATTACTTACACAAGCAGCCCTAACAGTGAAAAACAACTTGACCTATAGGGAACGTTTCATGTGCATTAATATTTTAAAGAGTAGTTTTTTAGTGTCAGTATCACTTTAATTCTGTAATCACATGATTAAACAGCGTATAGGACTGAGTTGATGGAGTTTGATATACAGTAGTAGATGGCGTTTTAAGGGTGGGGCTTTAATAGTGGGTGTGACCTAACATTTGTCGGGCTTTATTTGTTGCTATGAAAAGTTAGGAGCTCCCTGTCACCATGGACTGTTTATTCAGCCTAAATTTGATGACTGTAGGGCAGTGGTTCTCAACCTTCCTAATGCCGCAACCCTTTAATACAGTTCCAACCATAAAATTATTCCTAAGACCATTGGAAATGTGTCGTTTCTGATGGTCTTAGGCGACCCCCTGTGAAAGGGTCATTCAACCCCCAAAGGGTATCCGACCCACAGGTTGAGAACCGCTGCTGTAGAGCTCAATGGGTTCTATGGGGTGGGAGAAGACCTTGTAGTGACCAGTTACCACAGCCACAAAGTTAAAGGAGAAGGAAAGGTAAAATCATTTCAAATTCTATTTGTTTATCTCTTACATGAAACTGGCACTCTTCAAAAAATGCACCAGCCCCTGGGTACTGACAGCCTGAAGGAAGAAAATGAAGGTGCAGTGCCCAGGCCTGTTGCATTTCTAAGAATACAGGTACAGGTAAAGGACCCGTTATCCAGAATGTTCGGGACCAAGGGTATTCCAGATAAGGGGTATTTCCGTAATTTGGATCTCCATACCTTAAGTCTACTAAAAAATCAATAAAACATGAATTAAACCCATTAGGACTGTTCTGCCCCCAATAAGGGGTAATTATATCTTAGTTGGGATCAAGTACAGGTAGTGTTTTATTATTACAGAGAAAAGGGAATCATTTAACCATTAAATAAACCCAATAGGGCTGTTCTGCCCCAATAAGGGGTAATTATATCTTAGTTGGGATCAAGTACAGGTAGTGTTTTATTATTACAGAGAAAAGGGAATCATTTAACCATTAAATAAACCCAATAGGGCTGTTCTGCCCCCAATAAGGGGTAATTATATCTTAGTTGGGATCAAGTACAGGTACTGTTTTATTATTACAGAGAAAAGGGAATCATTTAACCATTAAATAAACCCAATAGGGCTGTTCTGCCCCCAATAAGGGGTAATTATATCTTAGTTGGGATCAAGTACAGGTACTGTTTTATTATTACAGAGAAAAGGGAATCATTTAACCATGAAATAAACCCAATAGGGCTGTTCTGCCCCCAATAAGGGGTAATTATATCTTAGTTGGGATCAAGTACAGGTACTGTTTTATTATTAAAGAGAAAAAGGAAATCAGTTTTAAAATTCTAAATTATTTGATTGAAATGGAGTCTATGGGCTTTCCATAATTCCCTGCAGCAATATTATCTACATGAGTACTTTCCAGTCTTTCTAAATTTTAACCATCTTGAATTCCTCCCTTTTCTATTATAGTCTTGCATTGACGACATGCAATGTACGTGGTACCGAGCTGAAGAACAGCTGATTTCTCACCAACAATAGGCATCCCACACAATCCCACAGCAAAAGGATTACCACATCTATCAAAAAATGCCAATTATTTATGCTAAATAAAATGTGCTCTACTGGTCTTTTCTAAAGCATGTGGGTAAGTGTTTAGTTTGTAGCCTCAGAATAGTCTGGGAACAAAAGCTCCTATAGGGTCAGTGGAGGGGTGTCAAGGTGCCCTGTAATCATTGTTTTCACTTACCTGGTTCTGATCATTTTTAAATAATAGGTGGCATGGATATCTTATCACATGTTAGGAGGTTATGAGGTCTCCATGGGATACAGCATGGCCCCAGATTAATGTCAATACCTAATGGCCTTCCATGTACAAGCTCTAACTTGTCCTTCAGGAATTCCCTTCCATACAAAAAGGAAAGGTCAGGCCCACAGTTACTAGACCACAACACAGATGAATGATAACCTGTCTAACTTGTGCTTCTTATTCGTTGCATTTTTGCCAATGATACTAAATTGTACAATAGTCCATGTTCCAAGCATGATGCTGCCACTCTGCTGGGGGATTTTAATAAATTGGAGAACTGGGCAACACATTGTCAGAAATGAGGTTCAGTGTTGATAAATGCAAGGTTATTTACTTATTGAAATAAAATAAATGTGTGTTATGCACTAAATGGTAGCATGTTGGGGGTCTCCTCAACTGAGAAGGATTTGGGGATTTTTGCAGATAACAACCTGTGTAACTGTAGGCAGTGTCATTCTGTGGCTACTAAAGCAAATAAAGTGCTGTCTTACGTTAAAAAAGGGATGAAAACATAATTTTGTCTCTGTCCCTATAGGCCCTGGTAAGGCCTCATCTTGAGTATGCAGTGCAGTTTGGGGCTCAAGTCCTTAAGAAGTAGATAAATGAGTTGGAGAGAGAGCAGAGACGTGCAACTAAACTATAAAAAGGAATGAACCAACTGAACTATTAGGAAATTGTTTTGGCTGTTCCTGAATCCTGTCTAACTGTGGCTGTCTCTCCGACTGGGTCCGTCTCACTCTCCTGCAGATGACATTGCTTCCTGCTATTCCTCTTGGGTCTGGACTCCATGTTTCCTATGCAGCAGCCTTTTATACCGTCTGCACTATGCTTCCCCCTGGTGGTCGGAGGCCTACATTACATTTCTATGCTCATTATATGACACGGTTGTCCTTACTGCCACCTAGGGGCCAATTTTCCATATTACAAAAAATTCCAACATTTTCATGCACAAACATTCCAATAATAATTCACACTTAAGTTTCACAAATTGAGTTTTATCCAGCAGCAGCCAATATACAATATAACATCTATATAATATAGATAGAGGACCCATTATCCAGAATGCTCAGGACCAAGGGTATTTCGGATAAGGGGTATTTCCGTAATTTGGGTCTCCATACCTTGAGTCTACTAAAAAATCAATAAACCATTAAATAAACCCAATAGGGCTGTTCTGCCCCCAATAAGGGGTAATTATATCTTAGTTGGGATCAAGTACAGGTACTGTTTTATTATTACAGAGAAAAGGGAATCATTTAACCATTAAATAAACCCAATAGGGCTGTTCTGCCCCCAATAAGGGGTAATTATATCTTAGTTGGGATCAAGTACAGGTACTGTTTTATTATTACAGAGAAAAGGAAATCATTTCACCATTAAATAAACCCAATAGGGCTGTTCTGCCCCCAATAAGGATTATTTATATCTTAGTTGGGATCAATTACAAGATACTGTTTTATTATTACAGAGAAAAAGGAAATCAGTTTTAAAATTTTGAATTATTTGATTAAAATGGAGTCTATGGGAGATGGGCTTTCCGTAATTCGGAGCTTCCTGGATAATGGGTTTCCGGATAAGGGATTCCATACCTGTACATAAATACTGACCTACCATCTTATGGCATCTCACTAGCTGCAGCTCACAGTTAATAACGCTTTAGAGAAGGATTTATGGAACTCTGCTGATACATTCTGTGCCCTGTTACTTTATGAAATAAAAATAAAATCTCTTAAATCTTTCAGCAACATTTATTCCATAGGTTTGGGATTTTAGCAAATTTAGATGGCACTGAAACATCCCAAACATTTGATGTAGTGGAGAGATTTGTATTACTGAAGAGGCAATAACAAAGCAGTGATAATTGGATATTATGGACTGTTCCCGAAAGAGAGAAGATGTTGTTAGAAATGATAGCTTACATATTGTTGTTTTTTGTAAAGCAATTTATTTTCCTTGTGTGTGCTATTGTTCCTTTATGTGGGGTCAGTGTAAAGGTAAATATCACACTGTGTAATATAGAGATAATGCAGCTGAAATGAAGTAACATATATCCCTTCAAAGACTGTGTCCCAGGAATTTACGTCCCTATAGGTGGGAAGAACCAAGGAGGGAGGAATGTTTCCCCATGGAATACAATGGAAAAAAAAGCATAGTGTAGGCCCGCTTTGGGATATAGATTCTATATATATATATATGCAGTATTCTAGGGGACCCCTTTCATCATACCACTGTGTGTATTTAAGACATTTGGGCCATATTAAACAACCACATTAAAAGTAGAAAAAAGGGGCGCTATGTAAAGAGCAAAGAATACATAAAAACCAAAAAAGCAAATATAATTAGCAAAAGATAAAAATAGAGAGTCAGTGTTCTTGAACCAATGCAGGTATGGGACCTGTTATCCAGAATGCTTGGGATCTGGGGTTTTCCAGATAAGGGATATTTCCGTAATTTGGATCTCCATACCTTAAGTCTGCTGAAATCATTCAAATATTGAATAACCCAATAGGATTGTTCTGCCTCTAATAAGGATTAATTATATCTTAGTTGGGATCAAGTACAGGTACTGTTTTATTATTACAGAGAAAAGGGAATCATTTAACCATTAAATAAACCCAATAGGGCTGTTCTGCCCCCAATAAGGGGTAATTATATCTTAGTTGGGATCAAGTACAGGTACTGTTTTATTATTACAGAGAAAAGGGAATCATTTAACCATGAAATAAACCCAATAGGATTGTTCTTCCTCCAATTAGGATTATTTATATCTTAGTTGGGATCAATTACAAGGTTCTGTTTTATTATTACAGAGAAAAGGGAATCATTTAACCATGAAATAAACCCAATAGGGCTGTTCTGCCCCCAATAAGGGGTAATTATATCTTAGTTGGGATCAAGTACAGGTACTGTTTTATTATTACAGAGAAAAGGGAATCATTTAACCATTAAATAAACCCAATAGGGCTGTTCTGCCCCCAATAAGGGGTAATTATATCTTAGTTGGGATCAAGTACAGGTACTGTTTTATTATTACAGAGAAAAGGGAATCATTTAACCATTAAATAAACCCAATAGGGCTGTTCTGCCCCCAATAAGGGGTAATTCTATCTTAGTTGGGATCAAGTACAGGTACTGTTTTATTATTACAGAGAAAAGGGAATCATTTAACCATTAAATAAACCCAATAGGGCTGTTCTACCCCCAATAAGGGGTAATTATATCTTAGTTGGGATCAAGTACAGGTACTGTTTTATTATTACAGAGAAAAATGAATCATTTCAGCTTATAATAGAGTCTATGAGAGATGGCCTTTCCGTAATTCGGAACTTTCTGGATAACGGGTTTCCGGATAAGGGGTTCAATACCTGTACACAGTCCGAATAAACTTAGTGTAGTGAGTGTTCACAGAAATTATATACAGCTTTCCAGGTGTGTAGTCAGTGGGGGTGCAGCCACCTTGTTTTATCCCCGCTCAGACCGGATATAGAGAAAGTTTTTTGTTTGTTTTTTTTAAACATGAAGTAATATAATGAAGAAATTACAATAAAAGGTTATAATTTTAAATTACAAATTGCATACTCTTAGATCAAGCTGTATAACAACAACAACAATTAAATCACCATCAAATCTGACACATCATTCAGGCCCAAAGGGGATAGTGTCTGTAACTTATAAATCCAGTCATTTTGTCTCTGGTGTAAATTATTTATCAAACTATTATCAGAGTAATAAATATTCATAGTTTCTATGCCCATAACGTGTGTACCCTCTATTTTTCCATCATGTATTTCCCACGTGTTTAGGAAAACCATAAGATTTCAATCTGTGTTCGCTAAAGTGCGTGTCGTTAGTTCTCTTTCTGTTTGCCCTACATATAGTAAGCCACAAGGACAGGTGAGTAAATATATTTGGGTTTGGTAGAACAGGTGAGCATTTGTTTTAAACAAAACCTTTGCCCATTTGTTTTGGAAATAAAAACTGAAGTGTTATGGGGGACAAATTGGCAGGTAATAATCTCCTGTGTTCACACCTAAACATACTGATAGTCTCAAGATTATTCAATGATTTAGAGTTAATGGATTTCAATTTACTAGGTGCCCATAAATTACATAAATTCTTTGTTTTTTTAAAAACTACTCTTAGGGGCTGATTCATCAAAGTACGAGTTCGAATCCCGAAATGGGTAAAATTCGGATTAGATATAATAATTTCTGATGATCGCAAATATCACGAAAATGTTGTATTAGTCTGTTGTCCAAGAACAATTTAAAAGGATCTGACACTGATATATCCCAATGTCTATCTAAGCAGGACTGAATCTCCTTATAATGGGGGTTGAAGATTGTGCAAAAAATGTCATCAATTGGTCCCAATCTATTTATACATTCCCTTCTATTTTTACTCTTATTTATATCTTTATTTTTATCGTTTTTGCTTTTGCCATTATTATTATTATTAATAATGATTCATATAATAATTAATAATAACAATATCAACATTCCATCCACTTAAGTGATCGTCAACATTTCTCATAGGAATATCTTTAGTATTGTTTTTAAGGCCTAACAGAGAATTACAATCTTTTTCTAGTGCTTTCTTTTGAGCTTTTTCAATGAGCCACTTCTCAAAACCTTTTTCCTCAAACCTTAATAGATCCGCTTCTTTGTTAAAGGATTCAACAGCTGACGAGTTCCTTCTAAGTCTGAGGAACTGGCTATAGGGAATGTTTCTCAACCACTTAGGATGGTGATTAGTGATGAGCGAATTTCGACATTTCGCCATTGGGGAATTTTTCTACAAAACTTCCGTGAAAATTCACCGCGGAAAAATTTGGTGCGTAAAGAAAAATCCCAGTCACGTCAAATTGGGCGCAGTCATGTCACAATTGGGCGCGGTCACTGCAAAATAGACGCGGTCTCGTCTTCAACAATTGTAAGTGCAACTTTTATGTCTTAAACCAGTGCTGTCCAACTGGCGGCCCGCGGGCCCCCTCTGTGTGGCCCCCCACCTGTCTGGCTGCTTTGATGGCTTACCTTTGTGTAAGCTTTAAATAGTATCAGTACTGAGATTAACTGCCCCCCTGCATGGTTCTCACTTCAGAGAAGTAATCCCCCTGTATTGTTTAAATATGTAATCCTCTGTGTTTTTCACACCTTTTAGTTTCTGCATTGTTCAACCCCTGTAGTGTTCACACCTCAGGCTCAGGCTGTAATCACCCCCATTGTTCCTCTGTTCACACCTCAGACATTGTAGGGCAGGCATAGTATGGCACATAGGCAGCATAGGGCAGGGAGGGTATGGAACACACAGACAGCATAGGGCAGGCATAGCATGGCACTCACTGGCAGCATAGGGCAGGCTGAGTATGGCACATGCAGGCAGCATAGGGCAGGCAGAGTATGGCACACACAGGCAGCATAAGGGAGGCAGAGTATGGCACACACAGGCAGCATAAGGGAGGCAGAGTGCTGCCTGTGTGTGCCATACTCTGCCTGCCCTATGCTGCCTGTGAGAGGTGAACCTGGCAGGGGTTTGTTGTGGGAGTTTGTTAGCAGTTGGAAATAGACATTAAATGGTCCCTAAGGTGTGTAATTATGTACTGGGGGTTGCTGTGCTATCCACAGGGGAGGAGGAGGCATATGGATTTAAGGGTGTGTCTTAATATGACATAATATAATTCTTTTATATATGAATAACTGTTGATATCCCCGAAGTGAGGACCAAGCATTTGGGTTTTTGCTGCACTACCACCATTGTGATAAAATGGGTGTGGTTTGAAGTGGGTGTGGTTCAAAAAGGGGGAGTGGCCACAACTGGCTTCCATAAGCGGCCCTCCACCATGTATGCTAGAGAAATTCCGGCCCTCGGCACCGCAGAAGTTGGACAGCACTGTCTTAAACTATTTACTTTGGATTTGGGCCATGTTGTGGTGATGTTTAAGTGGATATGAATCAGCATAAGAGGATCTAAATGAGAGGGTCCCACAAGTGTGTATTTTTCAGTCTGAGGGCTACATTCTGATATGAGTGCAGCAGCATTGGGCACAAGCCATGTTTGCCAGATGCCTCAGAATATCCAACTAAGATATAATTACCCCTTATTGGGGGCAGAACAGCCCTATTGGGTTTATTTCATGGTTAAATGATTCCCCTCTTCTCTGTAATAATAAAACAGTACCTGTACTTGATCCCAACTAAGATATAATTACCCCTTATTGGGGGCAGAACAGCCCTATTGGGTTTGTTTAATGGTTAAATGATTCCCTTTTCTCTGTAATAATAAAACAGTACCTGTACTTGATCCCAACTAAGATATAATTACCCCTTATTGGGGGCAGAACAGCCCTATTGGGTTTATTTAATGGTTAAATGATTCCCTTTTCTCTGTAATAATAAAACAGTACCTGTACTTGATCCCAACTAAGATATAATTACCCCTTATTGGGGGCAGAACAGCCCTATTGGGTTTATTTAATGGTTAAATGATTCCCTTTTCTCTGTAATAATAAAACAGTACCTGTACTTGATCCCAACTAAGATATAATTACCCCTTATTGGGGCAGAACAGCCCTATTGGGTTTATTTCATGGATAAATGATTCCCTTTTCTCTGTAATAATAAAACAGTACCTGTACTTGATCCCAACTAAGATATAATTACCCCTTATTGGGGCAGAACAGCCCTATTGGGTTTATTTCATGGTTAAATGATTCCCTTTTCTCTGTAATAATAAAACAGTACCTGTACTTGATCCCAACTAAGATATAATTACCCCTTATTGGGGGCAGAACAGCCCTATTGGGTTTATTTAATGGTTAAATGATTCCCTTTTCTCTGTAATAATAAAACAGTACCTGTACTTGATCCCAAGTATTGGGGGCAGAACAGCCCTATTGGGTTTATTCAATATTTAAATGATTTTAGTAGACTTAAGGTATGGAGATCCAAATTATAGAAAGATCCATTATCTGGAAAACCCCAGGTCCCGAGCATTCTGGATAATAGGTCCCATACCTGTAATGTTGGGCCCATTTTTTGAGTTTTGAAGGTCCTAACAATATTGTGTGACTCTGTGCATCACCTTGTTGTGCAACTGAACCCAAGACTTATTGCTGCAGGACTAATGAGAACCTTGCTGCCTTGGCCTGGAAGGAAAATGAAATGTACTTTGCAACTGCAGCTTGTTGTATTACTTGGCTTTTAGTTTCCTATAACAAAGCAATATTTGTAGAAAGACATTGTAGAAAGCTCCATTAGGACGGTGGACAAGATTCAAATAAAGAATATTTGGGTCGAATAAACAAATACACAGGAATGTTTGGTACTGCCAATGGCATTATTATTTAATCCAGTGCAAACCTTTATTGTGTAATGTAAGACCAATTGCAGAATTTGCTACAGGTCTAGTAACCCATAGCAACCAGTAAGCTGACAGCATTTTACTGGTCAGCTGTTTGAAAGCAGGCAAATTGTTGGTTGTAATGAGCTACCAGACCTGGAGCTGGCAGCTGTACTACTCCCCTTATACTGTACTATTTAAAAAAGGGATATAGTAGGGTAACAGTATATACAGTCCCCAAACCCTGTAAGTATTCTCCCTTTAGCACCCCTAGCTGCAGAGTTTGGGGATCTACAGTCCTAACTTCTTCTTGACAAACAGGCTAGCAACAAACCCAGACTGACATAGATATGCTGCTTACAAATGTGCTGTTTGTTAAGAATTGAATACATCACAGTACAATTAATCCCTACGCGTTTTGCGCATATACTGGGCACTATGAGTGAGCTTTATACTTTATCACATGCACTTCATCAACTCTATTTTTTTTAAGGTTAAAAAGTTAAATATAAAGTTTCAACAAGAAAGTAATAGAGTAAGTCTAAAGGAAGGCTGGAGTCAAGGCTAGAAAATAATAAATGTATAGGTTTCATCGGTGTCTTCTCACTGATTTATCACAAGGGTAAGAAAAGAAAAAGTTGAAAGCGAGCTATTAAGGCAATTTGGAAAATTGTTCTTTAGACATTTGTTATAAGCCAGATGCTCTGCTCTCCTCAAGTAGACACAGCACAGAGGCAATAAAAGTGAATCTCTCAGTCCATTAAAACCAAGCACATATACACACATACACACTCACACACATACACACACTCACACATACACACACACTCACTCACATACACACACTCACACATACACACACACACTCACATACACTCACTCACACATACACACACACTCACTCACATACACACACTCACACATACACACACACTCACTCACATACACTCATATACACACACTCACATACACACATACACACTCACACATACACACTCACATACACTCATATACACACACTCATATACACACATACACACTCACACATACACACACACACACATACACACACACACATACACACACATACACAAATACACACACTCACATACACGCTCACATACACACTCACATACACACACACTTACATAAACGCACACACACTCACATACATACACACACTCACATACACACTCACTCATATACACACACACACTTGGTCACTTGTTAAACCTTGGGAAGGGGATGCAGGTAAATCGACTGGATTTTAATAAAGTGCTCATCATCCGTTGTCTGAATTGATCCTACTGGCATGTTTGGAGTTTTTATGCTTATTATCCATTTTCTTCAGTTGCAATGCCTGGGGTTAATGGCGTGCACATTGTTTATTTCTGCAGTGATCTTAAATGCATGTCTGAGGTTTATATGCTTGTTATCCATTTCTTCAGTGATCTAACATTCTTTGGGTTTGAGTTTGGGTTTGAGTGGTCACTGACCATTTTCTGCAGTGGCTATACTGGTATATCTATGTAATTATGGCAATGTATCTAAGGCAGAGTGTTCATGTACATAGCGGGGAGTGGTAGCTTGGCAGAGCTGACTTAATTGGCTGATTTGTTTGGTGGATCCCTGTTATAAGGTTATATAGTGAGCCCCAGTCTAACACTACAGTTGATTTATTATGTATTTGCATTTATTTTATTAACAATAAATTTAGAAAGCTTAACAATGTTGTGTTATAGAGGTTACCAAGCTACTGAGCTCTAACACCCCATATCAGGGAATCATGGAATATCGATAAAATGTTTAATGCAGCCCAGCCCATTCTGACTAACTGACTAACTGAAGCACTAAATACTTTTATACATGCACTAGGGATGCATCGGTTCGGGATTCGGCCAAATCCTGGCTTTTTTTTAAGGATTCCATTTCAGTCGAATCCGCGGTCCCAGTCGAACCAAATCCTAATTAGCATAAATTAGCATATGCTAATTAGCATCCGGAAAAGGGTTAAATAGTCGGGTGGAAAAATTTTTAACTCCTATCGATCCTAATTAACATATGTTAATATGTTAATTAGGATTCGGTTCGGGATTCAGCTGAATACTTCAGAGTGGGTTCTGGGGTTCAGCCGAACCCAAAAAAGTGCATTTGGTGAATCCCTGACATGCACCAATCTGTTGAAACACTTTGTTAGGAATCCATTGGGATCAGGGTCGCCATCACAAATCACGGGAGCCCCTCACAACAAAATTTTCTGGGCCCCCCTCCTCCCATGCCCTGCCCCCCAATGCTCCCTCCCATCAGTACAATGGACACACAGACATTGGTAGCCAGGGCCCCCTAAAACATTGCTAGCCAGGGCCCCCCAGATTCCTTCCCAGCATCCTCCAGCTCCCCACCCCCAAGCATCCTGCGCCTCCCCCCCAGCTCCCACCAGAATCCTCCAGTTCCCCCCCAGCAACTTCCTCCTGCTCCCCCCCCCCAAGCAACTTCCTCCGGCTCCCCTCAGCTCCCGCCCACCCCAGCGACTTCCTACAGCATCCTCCAGCTCCTGCGCCCCCCCCCCAGTGACTTCCTCCAACTCACCCCCCACCAGCAACTTCCTCCGGCTCCCCTGTGGCTTCCTCCAGCTCCCCCCCCCACCCCAGCTACTTCGTCCGGCACCCCTGCGGCTTCCTCCGGCATCATCCAGCTCCCCCACCAGTGACTGCCACCATCTGCTCCCTCTTGATTTGTGCCAGCTCCCTGCTGCATCTGCACATTTTATAAGGTTGCACCCCGTGCGTACGGATGCACAGGGCGCAACCAATCAAATTTCCTGCTGCCCACCAATGAACCAATGACAGGCCCATAGTTCTTTAAAGGGGGCCTGAGCTAAAAGAACGGCTGGGCCCCCTTTAAAGCGACCATCGGAGAACTGTCCCCCCTCTGCCCCCCTGATGGCGGCCCTGATTGGGATAGATCTGCCCCTACCCTCCTGTGGTTTCTGGTGCATTGTGCTGTGAAATCCCATTTGTGCCATTGGCCTTAGATAAACCTTCTACTTTCATAAACTGCCTCTGGAAGAGTATAAAATACACATCGCCACTGCACCAGTAAATGTCTCTGTGTGTGTTTATACGTAGAAGTTTAAACACTGGGCTTGTTACAAAGCCGCCAGAGAAAGCATTTATTAAGGTAAGTATCTCCCGCACTCCCTTCAGCTAAACGCTTGCGCTCCGAGGACAAGTATCAAAGCGATGGAACAGGGAGGTCAAGTGTCTCATTCAAATAAATAGCAGATGAGGTCAATGGAAAATGTTTTAAAGCTTTTAGATTTCAATATAAAAACTCTCAGTCTGCAGCTGATAATTCCATTTTGTCTGGTGATTCCTGTAAGGAAAAAATAGGCGCATCACTGCTGCACGGAATTGCTTCCTGACAGGAACGTCTGCCATGTGTATTGGGGCTGCCACGCTAACCAGCAGCGACTTATTAGGATGGAGAACAGATGCTGCTCAGATGCTCAAATCAGTATCCTGACAAGAAATCTGAGAAGCACCTGTCTTCCTTCATATATAAGTGAATGTATGTATGAAACAGCATCATTACTACCGTTCTGTTCACAAGGTGCAAAGGATGGGAAATATACCCATAGAAACAGTCCTGATTTCTTTCTCCCAGCGCAGGGGAGACCAATTCTCTTTAGGTTTGTCCTACTATACCTTGGGAAGTTTTGGGCCCCAATCATTTTTTCTTTTTTTTGTAAGGGGGCCCAGCATTGCTACCAGGGCTGCTGAAGCCAAGAGGCAAGTTGAGGTGCTCCTTTTAAGGGGAGTGTCAGTCTGTATTTCACTCTGCATGTGATGTTGCCTGTACCACTGGCCTCAGAGAAGCTGTGTTGTGAGTAAACCCTGCAGATGTTCAATAAACACTTATTATTTTGTTGTCTGAAAGAATCTCTGGCGCCCACTTTTATTTTTCTGTATAGCAGCAAGAAAGTTGTAGTTGCACAACACCCTCACCTTCCTCTTCCACTTAGCGAAGGCCCATTCTGGGTAAGAGAGTGCAGTGTAACCCATGTTCTACTGGTACTAGTCCAGGGAGGCAACTAGAGGTTACAAACACATTTGCACTAGTGATGTGCCCACCCCTTTGCCCGACTCCAACACTGACAAAAAGCACCCTTTAGCCACCTCAGTGCGGCAGAGGAGCCTGAAACAGCCCTGGCTGATGCAGCCCTCCATGTGTTACCTGAGCTTGTATGGTGATTGGGTATTTTAGCACAACATTAATTTATAAGAACCAACTACTAAAGGTTTAGAAAGGATTAGTCACCCCAAAAAAGAAGCAATTGCAATATACATATATAACTATAATCTTTACAATGGTAGCCAAATAAAGTTCTGTTCTCGGCATCTAAACTTACTGCAGTGCTAGTAACTGCCAAGCCCCTCTTGATGCCGGTTTTTTGCCAACCCTGACACCACTTGTTTTCCCAGATTTTGATTCCTGGTAATGATCTTTATTCCAAAAAGCTCGTTCTTATCCAACTAACAATGCCTTGTCTAGATTATCGGATTTATCTTCAGATACATCCTCACACGAAGATTACATAGTTACCCAGGCCAGGGCCGGTATTACAAATTTACTGGCAATGTAAATACTTTTGTAATACCCTTAAGACAGGGACCTTTTTTACCTGTGAGCCACATTCAAATGTAAAAAGAGTTGGGGAGCAACACAAGCATGAAACATGTTCCTGGGGGTGCCAAGTAAGGGCTGTTACTGGCTATTTGGTAGCTCCTACAAGGACTGGCAGCCTACAGGAGACTCTGTTTGGCCGTACACCTGGTATTTATGCAGCCAAACTTGCCTCCAAGACAAGAATTCAAAAATAAGCCCCTGCTTTGAGGCCACTGGGAGAAACATCCAAGGGGTTGGGGAGCAACATGTTGCTCACAAACTACTGGTTGGGGATCACTGCCTTAAGATAATCCCCTGGCCACCCTTGATCTGCCCCCAGTCAAACCCAAAATTAACTTTTTTTCCTTCCCACATCACATTATAACCTGGCTTCTTGCCGCCATGCATCTTAGCCACACCCCTTTCATGTCATAGGCCCTGCCCTTTTAATGTCACTGCCCATCCTCTTTTTGTTCCCGTTCCCACTGGGTGGTAAAAGTTTTTCAGAAGGCTGGCAACCCTACTCCCTGAGTCCAATGTTGGACTGGCCCAGCAGGATAGTAAGTACAAATTCATAGAAAATACAGGGTTGCCTTTGCTCCTGTATTCCTGAAAGCTTGGTAACAGCAGACTAAACCCATTACATTTTAGAAACCACTAAATTAGCTTAAATGGCCACAGGGGTTGGTGGGGATCATGGGGTGGGGGTCCAATGAGTTGGGTGTTGGAGGATTCAGGCCCAACAAAGGCAGGGTATGGCACTGATTAGATGCTCTTGTAATAATGCAATGTGGAAAAGTGAGCCTTTTTAGTTGTCTTCCAGTTTAATACCGCTCATACTAGCGTTCTGTTCATAGAGAATGCTGTTCCCATTGTGCTCGGTGGAGGCACGCCAAATTCATGCATCTGGAGCCGAGTATGCGCCAGCATTCACACCTGCCACTGATGCTCCGCCCACGTGCTTTATTGTAGAAATAAAGAAACAAGCCCTGGCAGCCCCGCTGGCTCATTAGCAAAAGAACAAAAACAGGACTTCTGCCAAATGAATGAGCAACTTTTATATTGGTCTTCATTTTAATGGATTTTTTTCAGTTATTTGCTTTGTACTTGTGTCCCTTTCCAGCCTTCTTATGGGGGTCCCTGAGCCCAGCAGCCCAAACCCTCTCGCTCTTTAAGGCTACAATTGTATTGTTAGTTTTATTGATATTCATCCCTCAGGTTCTCACTCTCTAACCACTGCCTGGCTGCTGGGGTAAAGTGGAATTCAAAAACCATATTAAATGAAGACCAATTGCAAATAGCTGCAGAATATCATTGTCTGTATTGTAGTAAATGTTTATTTAAAGGTGAACTACCTGTATGTGCACACTGAGAATTTGCACTTTTATTCTGTCCTTTCTATTTGCCATGTATTTCACGGTAAATATCCCCCTTTAGCACAATGTATTTTGAACAAAATTCTGCTGCAAATCCATGCCTGGTTGAAAAATAACATTCATCACCATAAATAATTCTTCCCTATTGGGCTCAATAGGGCCCCGCACTAATGGGGGCCCCACACCAGGGATAATAAGAACATAAAGCTGTCCATCCAGCCCCCAATAACAATTACCTATTAATGCTGATATGTGTTCTGGGACATTAAACACAAAGTGGGCATTCATACTGCTACCCCAGGGTACGCACTGCCTTTCATTTTGTATAGTGTGCTTGAGGGGCCAATAATCATACTTTATATAGTATGCTTGGTGTGTCAATGCCCAGTGATTGGGGCCACATTGTGCCATGAAATGTTGGGGGCCAATAATCCCTGTCTCACACTGTATGTAGTATGCTTGGGGTGTCAGTGCCCAGTGCTTGGGGGCCAATAATCCCTGTCTCACACTGTATATAGTATGCTTGGTGTTTCAGTGCCCAGTGCTTGGGGCCACATTGTGCCATGAAATGTTGGGGGCCAATAATTCCTGTCTCAAACTGTATATAGTATGCTTGGGGTGTCAGTGCCCAGTGCTTGGGGGCCAATAATCCCTGTCTCACACTGTATATAGTATGCTTGGGGTGTCAGTGCCCAGTGCTTGGGGGCCAATAATCCCTGTCTCACACTGTATATAGTATGCTTGGTGTTTCAGTGCCCAGTGCTTGGGGCCACATTGTGCCATGAAATGTTGGGGGCCAATAATTCCTGTCTCAAACTGTATATAGTATGCTTGGTGTGTCAGTGCCCAGTGCTTGGGGGCAAATAATCCCTGTCTCACACTGTATATAGTATGCTTGGTGTGTCAGTGCCCAGTGCTTGGGGGCCAATAATCCCTGTCTCACACTGTATATAGTATGCTTGGTGTTTCAGTGCCCAGTGCTTGGGGCCACATTGTGCCATGAAATGTTGGGGGCCAATAATCACTGTCTCACACTGTATATAGTATGCTTGGTGTGTCAGTGCCCAGTGCTTGGGGGCCAATAATTCCTGTCTCACACTGTATATAGTATGCTTGGTGTGTCAGTGCCCAGTGCTTGGGGCCAATAATCACTGTCTCACACTGTATATAGTATGCTTGGTGTGTCAGTGCCCAGTGCTTGGGGCCACATTGTGCCATGAAATGTTGGGGGCCAATAATCACTGTCTCACACTGTATATAGTATGCTTGGTGTGTCAGTGCCCAGTGCTTGGGGCCACATTGTGCCATGAAATGTTGGGGGCCAATAATCACTGTCTCACACTGTATATAGTATGCTTGGTGTGTCAGTGCCCAGTGCTTGGGGCCACATTGTGCCATGAAATGTTGGGGGCCAATAATTCCTGTCTCACACTGTATATAGTATGCTTAGTGTGTCAGTGCCCAGTGCTTGGGGCCACATTGTGCCATGAAATGTTGGGGGCCAATAATCACTGTCTCACACTGTATATAGTATGCTTGGGGTGTCAGTGCCCAGTGCTTGGGGCCACATTGTGCCATAAAATGTTGGGTGCCAATAATCACTGTCTCACACTGTATATAGTATGCTTGGTGTGTCAGTGCCCAGTGCTTGGGGGCCACATTGTGCCATGAAATGTTGGGGGCCAATAATCCCTGTCTCACACTGTATATAGTATGCTTGGTGTGTCAGTGCCCAGTGCTTGGGGGCCACATTGTGCCATGAAATGTTGGGTGCCAATAATCACTGTCTCACTGTATATAGTATGCTTGGTGTGTCAGTGCCCAGTGCTTGGGGCCAATAATCCCTGTCTCACACTGTATATAGTATGCTTGGTGTGTCAGTGCCCAGTGCTTGGGGGCCACATTGTGCCATGAAATGTTGGGGGCCAATAATCACTGTCTCACACTGTATATAGTATGCTTGGTGTTTCAGTGCCCAGTGCTTGGGGGCCAATAATCCCTGTCTCACACTGTATATAGTATGCTTGGTGTGTCAGTGCCCAGTGCTTGGGGGCCACATTGTGCCATGAAATGTTGGGGGCCAATAATCCCTGTCTCACGCTGTATATAGTATGCTTGGTGTGTCAGTGCCCAGTGCTTGGGGGCCACATTGTGCCATGAAATGTTGGGGGCCAATAATCCCTGTCTCACACTGTATATAGTATGCTTGGTGTGTCAGTGCCCAGTGCTTGGGGGCCACATTGTGCCATGAAATGTTGGGGGCCAATAATCCCTGTCTCACACTGTATATAGTATGCTTGGTGTTTCAGTGCCCAGTGCTTGGGGGCAAATAATCCCTGTCTCACACTGTATATAGTATGCTTGGGGTGTCAGTGCCCAGTGCTTGGGGCCAATAATCCCTGTCTCACACTGTATATAGTATGCTTGGGGTGTCAGTGCCCAGTGCTTGGGGCCAATAATCCCTGTCTCACACTGTATATAGTATGCTTGGGGTGTCAGTGCCCAGTGCTTGGGGCCAATAATCCCTGTCTCACACTGTATATAGTATGCTTGGGGTGTCAGTGCCCAGTGCTTGTGGCCAATAATCCCTGTCTCACACTGTATATAGTATGCTTGGTGTTTCAGTGCCCAGTGCTTGGGGGCTAATTATCCCTGTCTCACACTGTATATAGTATGCTTGGGGTGTCAGTGCCCAGTGCTTGGGGCCAATAATCCCTGTCTCACACTGTATATAGTATGCTTGGGGTGTCAGTGCCCAGTGCTTGGGGCCAATAATCCCTGTCTCACACTGTATATAGTATGCTTGGGGTGTCAGTGCCCAGTGCTTGGGGCCAATAATCCCTGTCTCACACTGTATATAGTATGCTTGGGGTGTCAGTGCCCAGTGCTTGGGGGCTAATAATCCCTGTCTCACACTGTATATAGTATGCTTGGTGTTTCAGTGCCCAGTGCTTGGGGGCTAATAATCCCTGTCTCACACTGTATATAGTATGCTTGGGGTGTCAGTGCCCAGTGCTTGGGGGCCAATAATCCCTGTCTCACACTGTATATAGTATGCTTGGGGTGTCAGTGCCCAGTGCTTGGGGCCAATAATCCCTGTCTCACACTGTATATAGTATGCTTGGGGTGTCAGTGCCCAGTGCTTGGGGGCCACATTGTGCCATGAAATGTTGGGGGCCAATAATCCCTGTCTCACACTGTATATAGTATGCTTGGTGTTTCAGTGCCCAGTGCTTGGGGGCCAATAATCCCTGTCTCACACTGTATATAGTATGCTTGGTGTGTCAGTGCCCAGTGCTTGGGGGCTAATAATCCCTGTCTCACACTGTATATAGTATGCTTGGTGTTTCAGTGCCCAGTGCTTGGGGGCCAATAATCCCTGTCTCACACTGTATATAGTATGCTTGGTGTTTCAGTGCCCAGTGCTTGGGGCCAATAATCCCTGTCTCACACTGTATATAGTATGCTTGGTGTTTCAGTGCCCAGTGCTTGGGGGCCAATAATCCCTGTCTCACACTGTATATAGTATGCTTGGTGTGTCAGTGCCCAGTGCTTGGGGCCACATTGTGCCATGAAATGTTGGGGGCCATAGGCGGATTTTCATTAAGGCTTGGGGAGGCTAAGCCTCCCCAAACCTGTGTCCCCAAAATAAAAGCCCCTTCACAAAATAAAAATAAAAAAAATCCTCTGAGCGATGTTGTGCCTACTTTATGTTGTGCTTGGGGGGGTGGGGGGTGCTGCAGTTTAGTGTCTCTAAAGTTAGAACAACAACCTGTTAGTTTGCTAGTGACTCCGGTGTTTGATGACATCATCACGGGATTTCGGACTGCAAATCTCGCGAGATTTCAGAATAGGAAAGCATAACCTGAGGCGATCTGCTAGTCAGGCACTACTACACAGCACAAGTACAAGTGCAAATCGTCCAAAGAAATTGTTGTACTGCTGGTGCTGGTGATCTGGGCTCCCAGACACAGAAGGTGCTGATTCTTAAGCTCCTTGTTGTCTGGTATGTAGCTATTATATTTAATATCATATTAAATACATACATCTCTGCTGCACAGCTTTGATATAATGTGCTTAAAAAACAAATACCAGGGCCCCTATATAAAATAGTGCAGCAGTAGACAGTGTACCTGCTGGGAGTTCCTGGTTACATTCAGTAGCATTTAGTCTAAACCAGTATAAAGAGGGAGCAGCAGGCAATATGTCTGAAGCTCTTATTTAAGCTGCCAAAGGTGCTTGCATTGGGGGGTCCCTGCAATGATTGGGATGAAATAGGAGGCAGTCTGTGTTAGAGTGCCTAGTGTAAATGGTATACAGCAGAAGTCAGTCAGTGCCTAGCCCAGGGGTGCCCGAGGTAGATCATGGTGGAATGACATCCCGCTACTTCTTTCCCCCCCCCCAGCATACTTTTGAGTGCGGCTGCTCAAGCCATCCGTCTCTGTAGTTTCATCCCAGTTAAGAAGATTGTCCCCACCGGGCCTCTGTATATATTTGTTTCTACTTTATATATGTTTCTGTGTGCAGACTACAAAGTGGGCCATGAAGAAGGGGAGTAAAAGCTACTACAGTCCTTTCACATTAAACTTACAGTTGGCACTTGAATAATGTTATGTGGGCATTAAATGTGAATTTGGCACTGCATTTATATATTACTGTGTGTATTTGTTAAACATTGATTGATACTTTTTCTTGCTTATTGCACCAAATATTTGTCACACTATTTTAACTGTGGTAGATCTCATGACGGAGGCCAGAAACAGTTCAGTGTAAAAATAAAAGTGGTGTATATACACAGGATGGAGCAAACTGATGCCCGATACTGTCCAGGATGCAACTACCTCCTTTGCAGCTGTCTAATATGTTACCAGTCAGTAACCAAACAGTGACTTGGGGGGGCATATGGGATACAACTGTTAGTTTGTGAGCACACAGGTCAGGATCAATAGCAAACTAACTGAACAGTCTCTGACTAACTAAGAGGTTAAAGAGCTGAAAGGAGGAAGTAGATTTCTGGCTATTATGTTTGACATCTGCTCACTCCGGCCTTTATAGATGTCATTTTTAGCAGACTTAAGTTATGAAGATCCTAATTACAGAAAGATCCCTTATCCAGAAAACCCAAGGTCCCGAGCATTTCTGGATAACAGGTCCATAGGCGGATTTTCAATAAGGCTTGGGGAGGCTAAGCCTGCTTTGGCACCTTAAAACCTGGCTCCATTTCTGCACTGTCCTGTAAATCTTCTCCGGGTTCTGCAGAAATCAGCTGTGCTCTGATTGGATCTTTCTTCTTGTGGATTCTCCAATCAGAGCACAGCTTTCTTGACAGGCAGTAAAATTGACCAATCAAGGCGCAGATGCAGACAGGGATCGGGAAATTTTGCAAACTGGAGGCAGTGCAGAATTGAAGACAAAAAAAGAAGAATCTGCAGGCTGTAAACTTTACCCAAGAACCAACTTTGAACTTTTGCTACAGTTTTAATCCCACAGGCACTATACCCAGGCACTATACACAGGCACTATACCCAGGCACTATACACAAGTACTATACTTTATATGTTCTAAAGACTGACCCACTAGCTGAAATAAAATAGTTTTTTGTCACCTGATATCTATAATATCCCTATCCCCTACCCTAACAGATGGAGGGTAAGTTACGTTTTCCCCCTGACAAAGCTCATTGGGCTTTTATATATTTGTTATGGTTTTTTGCACTTTCTATTTTTCTTTTACTTTTGTCATTGTTTTTTTCATTTCTAGTTAGTTACAGTGGAGCCAATGCTGTGTATCAGTGCCAATGTTATAGTGCCAGGGCCTGAATATCTGCCATCTGTACCCACTGCTCTTCACGGCATATAATGTGCTGGTTTTGTATATAAAGACTGCGTCTCGCTGTATATAATGTGCTGGTTTTGTATATAAAGACTGCGTCTCGCTGCATATAACGTGCTGGTTTTGTATATAAAGACTGCGTCTCACTGTATATAACGTGCGTGGGATGTCAGTACCTGCTGCCTCTCTCTCTATAAAGCTAACTTAAACACATCTAAAGGTGAGGTTCACTTTTAAGTTAACTTGTAGTATGTTATGGAATGGCCTATTCCTAGCAACTTTGCAATTGGTCTTCCTAGTTAATTTTTTATAGTTTTTGAATAATTTGCCTTTTGGTTCTGCCTCTTTCCAGCTTTCAAATGAGGGTCACTGACCAAAAAGTATTGCTCTGTGAAGCTACAGTTTTATTTTTCCATGCAGGCCCCTTAACTATTCATATTCCCATCTCTTGTTTAAACCACTACCTGGTAAATAAGACCCTAGCAACCAGATAGCTGCTGAAATACCAAATGGAGAGCTGCTGAACAATAAGCTAAATAACTGAAAAACCATTAAAAATAAAAGAGGACCTATTGCAAATTGTCTCAGAATATCAATGTCTAGATCATGTTAAAGTTAATTTAAAGGTTAACTACCCCTTGAAGCTAACTGATCACAAACACAAATGTATAGAGAACCCCTAACAGAAGAGCACATATGAATGCTTTTACATCCTAAGCATTTTAGGGTTAAAAAAAGCACCCCCACCCGCACTTTTGCGCAGTATCCCTGGGAGTCAGTGGGAACGGCAAGAGGTAGTTGGGAGATTAATTTTTTACACCAGCAGTGAATCCACTAAGTGTCACATTAGCTGTAGGTCAGTCTGTGTATGGGCCATCTTTAGCCTCCCCAAACAAAAAAGTCACCCTCCGCCTATGTTGGGGGCCAATAATCCCTGTCTCACACTGTATATAGTATGCTTGGGGTGTCAGTGCCCAGTGCTTGGGGCCAATAATCCCTGTCTCACACTGTATATAGTATGCTTGGTGTGTCAGTGCCCAGTGCTTGGGGCCAATAATCCCTGTCTCACACTGTATATAGTATGCTTGGTGTGTCAGTGCCCAGTGCTTGGGGCCACATTGTGCCATGAAATGTTGGGGGCCAATAATCCCTGTCTCACACTGTATATAGTATGCTTGGGGTGTCAGTGCCCAGTGCTTGGGGCCAATAATCCCTGTCTCACACTGTATATAGTATGCTTGGTGTGTCAGTGCCCAGTGCTTGGGGCCAATAATCACTGTCTCACACTGTATATAGTATGCTTGGTGTGTCAGTGCCCAGTGCTTGGGGCCAATAATCCCTGTCTCACACTGTATATAGTATGCTTGGTGTGTCAGTGCCCAGTGCTTGGGGCCAATAATCCCTGTCTCACACTGTATATAGTGTGCTTGGTGTGTCAGTGCCCAGTGCTTGGGGCCAATAATCCCTGTCTCACACTGTATATAGTATGCTTGGTGTGTCAGTGCCCAGTGCTTGGGGCCAATAATCCCTGTCTCACACTGTATATAGTATGCTTGGTGTGTCAGTGCCCAGTGCTTGGGGCCAATAATCCCTGTCTCACACTGTATATAGTATGCTTGGGGTGTCAATGCCCAGTGCTTGGGGGCCACATTGTGCCATGAAATGTTGGGGGCCAATAATCACTGTCTCACACTGTATATAGTATGCTTGGTGTGTAAGTGCCCAGTGCATGGGGGCCACATTGTGCCATAAAATGTTGGGGGCCAATAATCCCTGTCTCACACTGTATATAGTATGCTTGGTGTGTCAGTGCCCAGTGCTTGGGGGCCACATTGATCCATGAAATGTTGGGGGCCAATAATCCCTGTCTCACACTGTATATAGTATGCTTGGGGTGTCAGTGCCCAGTGCTTGGGGGCCACATTGACCATGAAATGTTGGGGGCAATGGAACAAGAGAAAGAAAGGGTAAAAGACAGGGTCAGTCAGTCACAAAGGGAAAGGCAGGGACCGTTTGCCAACGCAGCCCTGGAACCTGTGCCTGATGGCAACACCGTATGTAGGGGCCCTGCCGAAATGGCCCCAATTTGGCCCTGCAGTTTATAAGACAGGCCCTGCTTTCTTAGTTTGCCACCCAGCCAGTATATTTGTGATATTCTTAAATTCAGACCCTGGCCTGTTCCCTTAAGCCCCTGATACACCCAGTATCTAGCGGAAACCCTTTTTCTCTTCCCCAATCCCCCTGGTGTCGCTTGTGACTTCATAGCTCTGCCCCTTTCCTTAAGGGGCCCCTAAGACATGTGAATGTGTAAGTGATGTGGGAAGGAATTAAACCCTGAGAAAATCCTGTTTGTGCCTTTGCATCTTCTGTAACCTAGTGCCCCCAGGTAATTATATGTCTGCTTATTCCAACACTGGCTTTATTGCCTGATCGGGACCCAGTATTAATGTAACCACATATCTGCCTGCTCATATCTCATCTACACATTATGTTCTAATAAAGCTTTAGTGCAAAGCCATTTAACTGTTTCATTAGGAAACTCCATGGAGTGGCAAGGTGAGCGGCTCTCCCCAGAGACATTATCATTGGATTGTTTGAGGCTCCTTTATCTCTTTATTTACCAACAGGCAATGCACTAGTATTAGTAATGTATCCAGACACCTCTCCTGGTTAGTGGCCTAGGCAATTTAACCATAGCAGTTGTTGACATGGGTCTGTAATTAGGCTCACAGACACGTAAATCCATCCTCCCTACTTTATGGCAACAGTCAGGCCCTTGCCTGTCTCAGGCCAATAGTCCCCCCCAAATACAAAGCAAGGTCCAGACAGAATTGATTTTCTGAGGTGGTGGAAGAATTTGACCAGCAGTCAATACAAAGGGCAAGTTTAACTGTATAGCCAATGTTACAGATGCAGCTGTGGGATAAAGGAAAACTCACCCGGCCTGAGCCTGAGATTAAAGCAGCAATAAGGGAAATAGAGGGGCTCATTATCTCTCTTCACTCTAAACCTTCTGTTTCTACAGTAGTATGCATGAGGTTGGAAGGGTAAAAACATTATTATTTTTATTATCCTTTTATTTTAGTGTGGCCGACATGTTATCATTCACATCAGTCACTACCGTGTGTTTTATCTAAGGATCTAAGGCAGTGGTTCCCAAGCTGTGGGGCCTGGGGCACTGGCAGGGGGGGCTCAGAGCCTATTTGCTCTCAGATATACCTGGAAGCCTAGAGTGATATTTTTGGTGGCAATGTATTTGCTGTTCTACAGAGTCCTGGAACTGTGGCTGAATGACTGACTGACTGTAACACCAATGTCTCCCTATATCTGTAACCTTGTTATAGGGGGGTTCTGACCAAAGGTTGGATCTCCAAGAGGGTCTTGAAGTGAAAAAGCCTACCAACAACTCAAGGCCACCATCAGGATTTATGAAGCCACATACTAATAACAG
Organism: Xenopus tropicalis; assembly: GCF_000004195.4. Lineage (NCBI taxonomy): Eukaryota > Metazoa > Chordata > Amphibia > Anura > Pipidae > Xenopus > Xenopus tropicalis. Next base: position 23,401,190 of record NC_030677.2, on the reverse strand, counting down.
TAATTTGCAGTTATTGCATCCCCCCAGGGGGCCCCAGTTGTTAACCCATTGGTCTCCTGGGTAGAGGGCCCTGCCACACTATAAAATAAAATGGTCTACACATGCACTCACACACCCCTAATCCACCCCAACCACACCCCCATTATGGTCAAACCTCCCACCCACAATCCATCTCTGCCTAATACGCCACAAGCCCTGTCCCTTGACTCCTGTACAATTTATTTGCCCTGCTACCACTCATCTAAAGGTTAATGTAATAAATAATACTGCCCATCAGGTTACATATGATGGTCAGTTGCTTGAAAACCAGCATCTTATTGGTTGCTATAGGGCAAACTTTGGCATTTTTATTTGCTCCCAAAGGCTTGTTGTGCTCCCACAATGGAGTGTAAAGAACTGCACCTTTCTATGAATACAGCACTGCCTGTATTAGGAAGCCATGTATTCATAAGGGGAGTCAAGTGCATGACTTCTTGGACCCAGGGGCAAGTTACAGGGAAAACCCTCTACTTACCCTGCACTTTGAACCAGGGCAGATCCCATGGATGGAAGTTGTTTCTGTATGGGTCTCTGCATTATGTAAACTAGCCCAAATGTGTTTATAATGCAGATACTTCTTCACTCTATGTCCCAATAACCCCAGAAATGCAGTACGAAGCCCTTCAAGGAGCAGTAAATCCCAGGGGCATTCCTTGTATACATAACAAACACCCTATAATGGATTTTAAATTGTGCTCGCCACTAATACATTTTACTCATCCCTCCAGAAAGTGTTGGTGTTTTATTGCATGATTAGAACTCCTCCAGCAAGCATTCATCTTCACTGCCACTATTAATTAATACCACTAGCCAAATTGCCTTTGCACTGACAAGAAGCCCAATGAGTTTGGCAAGGGCTGTATATACAGTATATATATATATATATATACAGCTGGAAGTGGAACTCATTCTTGACACGCCAGTGAGCTGCAATAAATCTTCTGCCTATTAAACAGCAGGACAGAATGGTACTTTCCATTATAATGCAATTTCCCAGGTGTTGTGACCCGACAGGTCTAAGAAGATATACAAGTCTCCCAGTTTATGTTATTGCTATATATTTCTACATGTCTTATTACCCATTTTACCCATGTGGCAAAGGCCAGAGTTCCCTGTATGTGTCGTATAAGGGGCAGGCCCGGATTTGTGGAAAGGCCACAAAGGCCCGGGCCTAGGGTGGCAAACATTGGGGGGCGGCATGCCGCCCCGCCGCACCAAAATATAAAAGTTTTTTGTCGTATATGTAGCAATGGGGACCTCTCCCCCATTGCTCCGTATGCGATTGAAAAGACAGCGCGGGGGGGGGGTGCGGTCGCCGGTCGCGCATGCGTGCGGGAGGGGGTTGGGGAGGGCGACGGACAGGGGGCGGCCTCGGGGCGCCCGACTTATAAATCCGGCCCTGATAAGGGGGAAATCTTTTTTAAACCTAACTTTTCACTTTGGGGCTTGATTTATTCATTTGGGAGTCACATTTTGCCGTAATTTCAAATCAACACAAAAAAAAATCACAATTATCTGATTTTTTTCTTGACCCTGTTTTTTATGCGTTTTTTGTCGGTCTCCATTTTTTTGCCACAATTTCTGAAATTTGCATTTCTGAGAGACAATGCAAAATGTCATCTTGAAAATATACAAATCATCTAAATATTAACATGAAATAAGGTCCACAAAAATGCCCAAGTGGATAATTATCACCCCAATGACAGGGGGGATAAGGGTTCGTTGCCATTGAGGACATTGCAAATTTTTGTGAATTTTCTTACTTTTAAAGGAGAACTAAACCCTAAAAATGAATATGGCTTAAATGAATGTGGCTTAATGCCGTATTTTATTTACTAAACTTATTGCACCAGCCTAAAGTTTCAGTATTTCAATAGCAGCAATTGTCCAAGGTGTGAAACTTGTCACAGGGGGTCACCATCTTGGGACATGTTAGTGGCACTGCACATGCTCAGTGGGCTCTGGGCAGCTGTTGAAAAGCTAAGCTTAGGGGCCGTCGCTAATGATGAGCAAAATTTTTCACCAGGCATGAATCCACTGCGAAATTCTGCATTTCACCATTGGGAAATTGCAGGGAATCAGCAGAAAAGAAGATGGGGGGCTACTGGGGCATCTTTGGGGGACAGACCTTCCCTGCTAAAGGGCTGTGGGGCCTTGGGCTGGTACAGAAGCACAGAACATCATGTACAACATTTCTGCCCTAATTCTTTAGTTAGGCTGGGTCTGATCACTGGTAGGGTTCCTAGTGATTATAATCACTTTCCTGATACCCCCAGGCCGGTGCTCTTTTTAGCAGAAAACTGCCCCATATTGGGGCACATGTGAGCGAATAATCCTCTTTTTACCTTTTATTTCTTTAAAATCCCGCTACCAACGTATGCGCAGTAGAGTGCAAAAAACCACACCTTTTTTGCTAAAATTCTGCATTCTTCTCTCCTGCACATACACAAGCAGCACGAAGCAGCACGAAGAAAGAAGCAAGAGAAGGATGGTTTGTTTGCAGGTACCCTGGGCTGGGGCAGTTTTCTGCTAACGGGAGTAGTGATGAGCAAATCTGTCCTGTTTCAGCATAAAATTCGCGAAATGGCAAGAAAATTCACGAAGTGGTGAAAAATTTGTGAAACGCACTTGTCGCCCGCGTCTTTTTTGTTGCCCGTGTCTATTTTTTTGTTGCTGTGGCTAATTTTTTGTCGCCCGCATTTTTTTTTTTTTACATGACCGTGCCTTTTTTTGCCACAACCGCACCCTTTTTTGACGCACCCATGCCCAATTTGACGTACGCCAAAAAAATTTTGCACGATGAATTTTCACAGAAGTTTTGCAAAACAATTCGCCAATGGCTAAATGCTTTTTTGACACAGCCACAGCCACAAATTTCATGGTAGTTTTCTGAAAATTCAAGCCTGGCGAAAACATTCGCTCTCACTAGTTAGCAGAAAATGACTTCTTTGTATTTGTATTTATTTGTGGAAACTACCATATAGGATGAAGCTTAAAGGATATGTAAACTGTCAAAAAACTAAATTGCTCAGGGTGCCAATGTAATGACACGGGAAAGGTCATCTGAGGCTTCTGATCTCTTTTCAGGAGGGAACAACATCAGAAAGAATCTCTCTTATCCTTCTGAATGTTTCTCTCCTATCTCTCTGACTGTACAGTACTGACCAGCAGGTGGCGCTGTTGTTACAAAATCCAATATTTTGTCAGTTAATAAAAAGGACTGTGCCTGTTAAAATGCCATACACAGAGTGCTTATGCCTCACTTGCTTCTTTTATGCAATTGCTGGTTGTGCCAACTCTTGTGCACTAGATGCAAAGCATTTAGTGTGATAAAGCCCTTTCCCCAACACTTGCCTGGGCCACACTACCTCTGGGTGTTGCCTATAGAAAATCAATGTCCAAGGGCCATATCCAGTGCCACCCCTTATACCAGTGTAAGTTGTGCCCAAATATGTCCAATTACTAACCATTGAAAATCCTAATGTAATCTGGCACAAAATCCTTCACATAGTTTTTTAAAAAACATGGCATATTGCACTGAATGTTTTGCACTTTGCAGTTAAGCCTTGAGTTTTGGGGCAGTTAACATTTACTATTCCCCCAGGCAGAAGTGCAAGAGCACTATGGGTTCAGTAGTAGCAGGTGTTTACAGTAGCACTGCTCTCAGGGGGATTCTGGATGTAGTTCTGCATCAGTAGAGTCAAGCCTATCAAATAGGCATGTTTACCACAAAAGGGAAAACTATTGGTAAAGCAAGTGACCAGAGAATGGTATTTACCAATCAGGGCTGTAGTTTCTACATAGGTACTCCATGGACTCGATAAGAGGGGGGGATCTCTAGGGGTGCAGAGCACAGGCACCTAGAGAGGGGAACCCTGCAGTGAAGGAGATGAGGAGCACCTAGGGAAGAGAACTCTGCACTGGAGAAGATGGGGAGCACTGGGGAAACCTGCAATGGGGGATATGGGGGTGCACCTAGGGAAGGGGAAACCGCCAGTGGGGGAGCACTTAGGGAGGGGAACTCTACAGTGGAGGAGATGGGGAGCACTGGGGAAACCTGCAGTGAGGGATATGGGGGAGCACCTAGGGAAGGGGAAACCGCCAGTGGGGGAGCACCTAGGGAAGGGGAACTCTGCAGTGGAGGAGATGAGGGAGCACCAAGGGAAGGAGAATCCTGAAGTGGAGATGTAGAGCACCTAGGGAGTGGAACCCAGCAGTGGAGGAGATGGTGAGCACTGGGGAAACCTGCAGTGGAGATGATGGGGAGCACTGGGGAAACCTGCAGTGGAGATGATGGGGAGCACTGGGGAAACCTGCAGTTGAGAAGATGGGGAGCACTGGGGAAACCTGCAGTGGAGATTATGGGGAGCACTGGGGAAACCTGCAGTGGAGGAGATGGGGAGCACTGGGGAAACCTGCAGTGGAGATGATGGGGAGCACTGGGGAAACCTGCAGTGGAGATGATGGGGAGCACTGGGGAAACCTGCAGTGGAGATGATGGGGAGCACTGGGGAAACCTGCAGTGGAGATGATGGGGAGCACTGGGGAAACCTGCAGTGGAGATGATGGGGAGCACTGGGGAAACCTGCAGTGGAGATGATGGGGAGCACTGGGGAAACCTGCAGTGGAGAAGATGGGGAGCACTGGGGAAACCTGCAGTGGAGAAGATGGGGAGCACTGGGGAAACCTGCAGTGGAGAAGATGGGGAGCACTGGGGAAACCTGCAGTGGAGAAGATGGGGAGCACTGGGGAAACCTGCAGTGGAGAAGATGGGGAGCACTGGGGAAACCTGCAGTGGAGGATGTTTGCACTTGCAGGGAACAATGTGAGCGTATCCAGCAGTTTGGCCAATCAGTAGCACTTCCTTTACACTTTCATTATACTGTAATTAGTCTCAGAGAGCTCCCAGGGCCTCCCCATTCCTTAGCCAGGAGGGTGTAGGGTTTCCCTTGGCAAATGGATCAGTTCCTCAGAGATATTCATGTGCTTTTGGATTCCCTTGTATAACCCTATTGATATGTATAATATGTATAATATGTATAATACTGCAGTATATTGTGCATGATCTGCCCCAGGGGAAGGATTGCTCGGAATAAAAGGCAAGTTTGGCGGCAAAGAATTTCTGCGTAAAATCGAAACTCTTAGTGTAACAGGGTCACATGGCTGGTGCATATAATGGAGTGGGGGGGGGGGCAGATATTGTATGGGGGGAGGAGAAAACCATACTCCAGCTATCGATGAACTACAACTCCCAGAATTCCCCCGGCACCTAAAGGGCACAGGTCAGATTTACTGTATATACACAAAACATTTACTGGCAGATTCCCTTTCTGTCCCACCGATACACAGCTGTCATTTCCCATCTTCTAAAGGGACAAATGGCAATACTATATCAGTCTAGGGTAATTTGTGTGTGTATATGTGTGTGTGTGTGTATGTATGTATGTATGTATGTGTGAGTGTGTATGTATGTGTGAGTGTGTATGTATGTGTATGTGTTAAGAATGTCTGAATGAGTGTTTATGTGTGTGTGTGTGTGTGTGTATAGGTGTGTGTGTGTGTGTGTGTATGTGTGTATAGGTGTGTGTGTGTGTGTGTGTATAGGTGTGCGTGAATATATGGGGGTGTGTGTGTGTATATGTGTATAGGTGTGTGTGTTGAGCATGTCTGAATGAGTGTTTATGTATCTGTATATGTGTGTGTTTCTTTGAGTCTGTGTGTGTTTTTACCTGTATATGTGTATCTCTGGTGTGTCAGTATGTGTATGTGTGTGTCAGTATGTGTGTGTGTGTGTATGTGTGTGTCAGTATGTGTGTGTGTGTGTATGTCAGTATGTGTGTGTGTATGTGTGTGTCAGTATGTGTGTGTATGTGTATGTGTGTGTGTCAGTATGTGTGTGTGTGTGTGTGTGTGTGTGTATGTGTGTGTGTGTATGTGTGTCAGTATGTGTATGTGTGTGTCAGTATGTGTATGTGTAAGTGTGTCAGTATGTGTGTGTATGTGTGTGTGTATGTGTGTGTCAGTATGTGTATGTGTGTGTCAGTATGTGTATGTGTAAGTGTGTCAGTATGTGTGTGTCAGTGTGTGTGTGTGTGTCAGTATGTGTATGTGTGTTATAATGACTGTACATAAGACACAGTACTGAGATACCTGCTTTAACCCTTATCTCCCCAGCCAGAGCGTTAACCCTTTACAATAACCTGCTTTTCCGTGAGTATTAAGAAAACAGAACACCATTTATTATTAAACTGGTTCTTTTTCCAGACTGTAAAAGCTCTCTGAGTAGGAAAGGATCGATGCTGAACAAAGGGAACAACCACAACGTAGCACCCCAAAAACCTTGTTAACCTTCTGTGAGCGGCGCCAGTGCGGGGAAGGCGCGCAATTGTTTTGTGCATAGCGCTGCGCACCTTCCTGCGCTCCTATGGATTCTCCGCTTATTGGAACTGCGTGTCTAGTCTGTAGCTCCATCCGTACACGCAAGGGAGTGTAAGGGACCCGAAGTGTCTGGATATTAAATCTGCCACTCTTTGGAACCCCCCCGACCCTCCTTTTCCCGACCTCAGCTGGTACATCGGCACCCCTGGGTATCCTTTGGCAAGCAGCTCGGTCTGGCCCAGTCTGTCCCACCTTTTGGGGGTCTGCCTTACACCCCAAGACCAAACACCCTGCACATTTCAGTGCGTAAATGTCTTCCTCCTGCCGATGCAAATGATTTTCTTGAAGGATCTCCTAAAGTCCTGGTTGAAGATGGTGTAGATGACGGGGTTCAGGGAGCTGTTGCAGTAGCCAATCCAAAAGAAAAACTTAAATAAAGTTTCTGGGACCTCGCAGGCTTCCCTGCAGATACCATAGAGGCTGTAGGAGAAAAAGAAAGGGAACCAGCACACCACAAACACCCCCATGACCACAGCCAACACAAAGGTGAACCTCTTCTCCCTGGCTTGGGAGAGTTTCCTCCTGGACACACTGCTCCTCTTTTTCTTCTTCCTAGAGGAGAAGAGCTCCATGGATTTGTTGCTGGTTCTGGACAGGCGACTGGACTGCTTGGAGAAGGAGTTGCCCTTGCTGCACTTTCTCTCCTTGCTGGAGTCCGTATTGTCCTCCTTGCTGCTGCTTTTCCTGCGCTTACTCTCCGACATGCTGCTCTCCTCTAGCTCCAGGTCCTCTACATCAGTGGCTTTTGGAGGGGAGGGACGCGGTGGGCAGTGCCCGTTCTCCTTGTCCCCTGGCATCTTAACTGTTGTCCCTTTACTGAACCCATTCTCTGTGTGAGAAGAACCGTCCCTGGTGGGCTTCTTCTCCGACAAAGTCCTGGTCCTGAGCTTGGCCACTTGGTAGATGCGAATGTAAACCAAGATCATGATGATGCAAGGGGCAAAGAAGGAGCCAATGCAAGAGGAAAGGATGTACCAGGTATCGTCGTTGAGTTTGCACTGGGGGTACACATCGTCCTCAGTGTCCCTGTCCATAGATATTAAGGGTGGGAAGGAGATCACAGCCGATATGAGCCAGACAGTAACGATAATACCCTTAATCCGGCGTGGGGTCCTTTTTAGGTTGTACTCCACAGCCTGGGTGACCGACCAGTACCTGTCCAGGCTGATGGCACATAGATGGACTATTGAGGAGGTGCAGAAGAGAACATCCAAGGCTAGGTAGATATCACACCAGACATTGCCAAAATACCAATATCCCATGAGTTCGTTGGCCAAAGAGAAGGGCATGACCAAGGCAGCGACCAGGATGTCCGCACTGGCCAAAGACACCAGGAACAGGTTCTGTGGGGCTTTTAATGCTCTACTGGTCAACACTGCGATCACCACAAACACGTTGCCCACAATGGTGAAGATAATGAGAAAGCCCACGATCGCTGCCAGGCACCACACAGAAGTCATAGAATAGGGCCACACACCCCTGACCCCCGACGAAGGGAACGGGGTGCTGTTGGTGGTCGTTGAGTTCTCAAGCGCCTCCATGCTGGTAGGTCTCATAGGAAAGTGGTGCCCAGACCAAAACCCCCCCAGCTTTCTTTCCAAAGTCACAAGTCTCCTCAACCCTCGTCTCCAGCCATCGTCTGTGCCCAGCTGCGGAACCCGCCGGCTCTCTAGGGGAACCCCCCGGCTCTTAAGCGGAACCCTTTCCTCCTAAGTGGTGTCATGATGTTCCACATACCCCAGGCGTGAAGCTAATGTGGATTTTAGCACCCTGGTCTCCTGGCTTCTGTTGGACATAGTGCTCCAGCAGGGGCAGTGCGCTAGAGTATGCCAGGGAGGAGGAGGAGGTGGCACTGGGCTGAAGATCTTGCGCTTAAATCCGAAGCGACTGCTCTTGCAGTTGAGTCAGAGCTTGTGTGCGGCGCTTTCACACTGTCAGAGCAAATCATTCGCTGCGCTGGGAGGCAGAGCTTGGGAGGAGAACCTCTACATTGGCCTCTCCTCTACATTGGCCTCTCTCTGCTCTGCGCTTTCTTGTAAGGCAGGGATAAAGCGTCTGGGCGCAACATATCTCCTCATGGGGTAAGTGTCTCCTATAGGGCACCCTGACATGTCACATAAGGGGACATTATACAAGCATACAGCCCATTGGTAAAGTTTAGAATCCCCAGAGTATAGTGTTGCCCCCCCCCCCTCAGTAGTAGCTGTAAACAGCTGGAGGGCCAACAGCAGCACCAACGCTCTGCGCAACATGAACAATGTGAGCAAGTATGAAAGGTGCCGCATTGTTACTGGCAGCGATTCCAGTCGGTTACAATCGGATTCTATTTGTTTATACATTCATCGCTGCGACTAACCGCAGGGTAAAGGAGTCTTACTATGAAAATATAGATTTTTATCGTTTTCCTGCAGATTACTCCTAATCTATGGCACTAGGGATACTCTCCTGCCAGTGGCCCATCTGAAGACCAGTACTAGTTGCAGGGTAGGTAGACTGCCGACAAGTGACTGTATTATGGTGAATGTGCGATTGAGCCGCCCAGGAAACGCTCGCTGGGGGTCAGTCTTCCCTCGCAAATCGCTGCAAAGCTCAGGCAGTCAGTGTAGCGTTTCTTGCTCTCTGAAAGCCATTCCCAGTGGCAGCTTTGCCTTAGATTAAAGGGAATGTAAACCCAAGAAAACCTTACAATACATGTGACAATTTGTTTGTAACTGTATTTAAGTGTCACAGCGCTAGGAATCAATATAAACATGTAGCAGCAGCTCAGTCCTACAGGCAAGGCAGGTCTGCTAATTAGCTTCTGCTCCATTGTTTCAAAAGTCAGAACCACCAGTGCAGGAAATAACAAGGGACAGAGAGATACTTCTTTCAATAGCAATTACATTTAGAAATATCTATTGAACATTTGCACTGAGCGGATATTGCTTAGAACTGCATTTTCTTTCATTAGGCACAATTTTTTTTGGGGGGGGGGGTAGATCCTTTGAAATCTTTCCCTGTGAACAGAACCAGTGATTTCTAATGTATTCTGGCTGGGTACCTTGCAGTGTGACTCCCTGCCCATAGGGGGGCTTGTACTACAAAAGATGACATTATTCCACTTTTTTGTAAAGCAAAAAGACCGCTGTAGGGCATTCATTAGCATCATTAAAATCCATCCATGAAGAAGAAAACAGACCTAAGGAATACTGTCATGGGAAAACATATTTTTTCATAACCCATCAGTTAATAGAGCTTCTCCAGCAGAATCCTGCATTATAATCTGTTTTATATTTAATTTTGAAATTTCACATTTCAAGCCATATTCTTCATTTCCCAGGGTGCCACAGCCATGTGACCTGTGCTCTGATAAACTTCAGTCACACTTTACTGCTGCGCTGCAAGTTGGAGTGATTTCCCCCCCCCTCCCAGCAGCCGATCAGCAGAACAATGGGAAGGGAGCAAGATAGCAGCTCCCAGTAGGTATCAGAATAGCACTCAATAGTAAGAAATCCAAGTCCGGCTTGGAACTCCTCCAGTTACATGGGAGTAGGAGAAACAATAGGTTAGCTGAAAGCAGTTCTAATGTCCTTCTGAAAGCTCAGACTCAGGCACACTTTACTGCTGCGCTGCAAGTTGGAGTGATATCCCCCCCCCCCATCCCAGCAGCTGATCAGCAGAACAGTGGGAAGGGAGCAAGATAGCAACTCCCAGTAGGTATCAGAATAGCACTCAATAGTAAGAAATCCAAGTCCGGCTTGGGACTCCTCCAGTTACATGGGAGTAGGAGAAACAATAGGTTAGCTGAAAGCAGTTCTAATGTCCTTCTGAAAGCTCAGACTCAGGCACACTTTACTGCTGCGCTGCAAGTTGGAGTGATATCCCCCCCCCCCCATCCCAGCAGCCGATCAGCAGAACAGTGGGAAGGGAGCAAGATAGCAACTCCCAGTAGGTATCAGAATAGCACTCAATAGTAAGAAATCCAAGTCCGGCTTGGGACTCCTCCAGTTACATGGGAGTAGGAGAAACAATAGGTTAGCTGAAAGCAGTTCTAATGTCCTTCTGAAAGCTCAGACTCAGGCACACTTTACTGCTGCGCTGCAAGTTGGAGTGATATCCCCCCCCCCCATCCCAGCAGCCGATCAGCAGAACAGTGGGAAGGGAGCAAGATAGCAGCTCCCAGTAGGTATCAGAATAGCACTCAATAGTAAGAAATCCAAGTCCGGCTTGGGACTCCTCCAGTTACATGGGAGTAGGAGAAACAATAGGTTAGCTGAAAGCAGTTCTAATGTGTAGCGCTGGCTCCTTCTGAAAGCTCAGACTCAGGCACAATGCACTGAGATGGCGCCTACACACCAATATTACAGCTACAAATACATTTGTTGGTTCAAGAATAACATTTTAAATGGCCGCGTGAATTATTTGCTATGTAAACAGTGTAACTTTAAGCATGTTCTTAGCATTAGTAAGGTAAAAAAAATGTAATAATTAGTGATGAGCAAATCTGTCCTGTCCTGCTTCACCAAAAAATTCCCGAAACTTTGAAAAAATTCACGAAATGGTGAAAAATTTGAGAAAATTGGTGGCACCTTTCTGTTGTCACCCGATTTCGTGAAAAAATCCACCATTGGCAAAACGCGGAAATTCGCCGTGAATCTGTGCCTGGCAGAAAATGTTGCACATCACTAGTAATAATGACTAACGATGCTCATCATACCTGCGGGAATTTTAAACTTATCCCTAGTTATAGAGTGAATCATTTAATGAATCTGAATGATAGAATGCAGGCAGAAAATTGTAGAGAGATAAGTTATATAAATATTTACTAAACCCCACACTAGTTTAAGGTTGTTAGTGTCATTGACCTCAGCAACCTGGCATTTTTTTTTAATAAATGTAAAAAAAAAAATGCATTAAGACAAAATTCGACAATATATTAGTATTTTCCCCTCCCCTTTTGCCCAGTTCATAGGGTGACTGTGTGATTGCAGGATACTAAGTGTTTAGGAAATGGCACAAAACTACCTGACTCAGGCTTGAGATGATCCCTGTCTCTGTGACTGAGCCAATTGGACATTGCAATGAGCCTCTCGCTATTTCTGGAGGGACTGAAGCCATGTAATTACTGTATGTTCCTCCCAACTCCTTCTCTTTAGTGTGAGTATAAGGGCGGCTCATAGGAAAATCCTTGCACCCCTCGTGTTAGTACTCGCCATGCTGTAACATATTATCAAATACAGAAGGAACTGTAGTTAACCAATAGCAGTGATGGATTCTTAAAGCCGCAGGCCTTATTTATACACCCTAAGCAAATTTGCCCCTGGCCAGTAACCCATAACAACCAGTTAGTGATTAGCTTTCCTCAGCCAGCTGCAGGTAGAACAATGGAAGCAAACATCTGATGGGTTGCCATGGGTTACTGCCCAGGTGCAAATTTGCTCATTGTTTATAAATAACCCCCATAGTATCTGATAAAACTTTTACCCATTAGCCATCTGCTCACAGTGAGAGAGGATCCTCCAATGAGAATCCTTGGTGTAGATGTCTGTTCTTGGTTTTGATTGTAATTAGAATACCCTTATTTGACCAACTACACCCCAGTTCATCCAAAGCCATTCCCCTACTGTTAGGCCTGACCTCTCCTCAGCAGCAAGATTCTGTTTCATTGTACATGTTCCTTCACTTGGGGGTATATTTATGATGCTGTGTAAAAAGTGGAGTAAAACATTACCGGGGATGTTGCTCATAGCAGCCAATCAGATGCTTTGCTGTGGTTTTCTGACTGTTGAAATTGAATTGTTGATTGGTTGCCCTGGGCAACATCACTGATAATGCTTCACTAAACTTTTTACACAGCATCATAAATCTACCCCTATAGTGTTCTAATAAGTTAGCAATTGCAGAGCCGGGACCAAAGCTAAGGGCAACAGAGGGAAGCTCCCAGCCATTACAGCTGCCGCCTCCCTCGCTTGTCACCTCTACTCCCATCCCCACTCGCCACCTCTACCCTGCCGCCGCCAACCCCAATTGCCTGTTTGCTCACTATCTGGATGTAGGATCAGAATTAAAGGAGGCAGCAGAGGTATGTGCCTAGGGACCTAGCACCCACCAACCTCCCCATAAACACTGTCCTTGCCCCCAGCTTTAGGTGGCCATACACAGGCCAATTCTATCTGCCGATATCGGTCCCTTAGACCAATTTGGCAGCTTATTGGCCATGTATGGGCACTAACGACGGGCCTGCCCAACCAACATCTGGCCTGAAATTGAGCAGATCTCGATCGGGAAGGTTTTAAAATTATTCTGATAGGGGACCACATTGGCTTGTTGATGCGGTTCCCGAACTGACGGACATCTGTACCCATCGCTCTAATTTGATTGTTTCGCCCCAGGGCCAAACGACCGAATTAGCCCAATATCACCCACACATAGGTGGGAATATCAGGAGAAGATTCACTTGCTTAACGACCTCACAGAGCAAGTGGATCTTAGCATGTATGGCCACCTTTACTCCTTCCTATTGGCCCTGCCACACACTCATTGCCATACAAGCTACGCTTCATTATTTCTCTTCATCATCTCTCCTGTTCGATTCCTTTGCTAATTATGGGAGCCACAATACCAGCCTTTCCTTTGCAGGTCTCTTCTTATTGCAGCCCATCTTTGTATTGCTTTTATTTACATGCTGGCGCCATTGTGACTGTAAATGCTAAGTGACAGAAGCATAACAATAAGTGGGAGACATAAGTGGGTGGGCAGAACACACACTCACACTGTATAATGTTTGCTATAGAAGTTTAGTAACACTGTAATTTAGGTACATATATACTAGCATTAAACTGTAGCTTTACATACAAATTCCAGCTTCATGTTCCAGGTGCTGCCATCACTGCTATTACCTCTCCATCTCCCATCATTATATGTTCCCTACTGGTGTCCTTGACTGTTTCCCATTCCCGCCTGCTTTCTCCGCTCCATATTGCCATTGGTTGTTGACTGTATCATCTTTACGCTATTTCTTCTTTAGTGGAAAATATGTGGCTCTTCGATTTTTCAAAGTCGCCAAACAACCTCTTTCCCTATTTGTGTTTATTATTTGCTTTATTGAATGCCTTATAATCTTTATTTACACAGAGGAACCACTGTTTTTTTTTATCTGAAATGGCTTTTTAAGATTTCCAAGGGTTCAGTTCCAAATCAAGTTTGGGGATCTCTGCTTTTCACCCCACAAAAACTTGACTCCTATCACCTGTGTATAAATCTCACATAGTCTGCCCTCCCAGATGCCTAGTAGTTAGGCAGGTTATATATAGGCATTATGGTTGAACTTGATGGACGTATGTCTTTTTTCAACCCAACTTACTATGTTACTATGTTACTATGTGATTGCCCAACTGTTTGGGTGACACATAAGCATCAGAATGAACATCATTATAAGCATTAATAATTAGACTAATTCATACCACTGGTACCCACAATTATCTGAAGGCATACTGGGGGGGTCACATGATCACATGGGTGGGTCAACATGGTCTTCCTGAATCCAGATGTTGGAGTTCATCTCTCCTTGTCTGACACCCCTGGTTTATGTGATATCCAGACACACTGCTATGCATGTATAAGGTGGGGCCAGCATTGTTAAAAGGTAATCCCCCATATGTGTGGAAAAAAATGGCTTTTGTCACATTGAAAATAAAACCATCATCATTCTTCCACAACCAAACGTAATTAAGATGAAGCCATCTGAGAATTTTAATAAATATGGGAAATGCAAGGTTTTTGTTCTGAAATATCCAATTTAAAAAAATACATTTCATTTAAAATTCTGGTCTATCACTGTCTTAACACATACAGACACATTCAATATTTGAGATACATCTACTTGTAATGTAAAGCTTGACTGTTAACCTTGTATATGCAAAAAAAATCTGTCAATAAAAAAAAATTCTCGTCTATCCAGAAGGAAAATGAAACCCCATCTAATATATGAGCCTTTTGGACACTTCTCTCACTTTCTCCCAGGATCGTCCATTTGTGTCACACGCAGCACTGGGGACAGTTCTAGACCCCAATGTTCCGTATGTGAGTGAAGTTGAGGTGCGGCTGGGTGGCATCTCACCCCTAAATTTGTGCCGCCCTAGGCCCAGGCCTTTGTGGCCTTACCAGTGATTCCAGTCAATTTCCTGTGCAACATAATGGCACAAAGATAAATGGAGATGGGATTGTGCAACTGGTTGGGTCACACACTAACCTCTTTTGTCACTTACAGTGTGTCCTATCAGTTCTCACAGCTGGTATACACAATCACCTGTACAGCCACCTAAGTGCAGACAAAAGAGAAAACAACAAAAAATAGAAAGAAAAAGATGACAAATTGTTTTTCCAAGTGCTAAAATGTGATGATGAAGCCATGCTACAAAATACTGGCCATAATAGCAGCGTCTTGTGGTAAAACACTTGATCATATCAGTACATATAGAATATCTATATCTGTCTCTATCTTGAAATGTACCATCAGTATGAGAGACTGGTGTCGCCTAGCAACTATTGACATGGCAATCACTCTTCTTTCCACTGCTTCTGCCTTTTTTTGTCATATCCATATCATATCATATGATGGAAATGCATGCACACACAAGAGAGTTATTATAATAGTAAAGCAATATGGCGGCACACAGGGCCAGATGGTGATGGTAGCACTTCATATTAAGGTGGCTATACACATGCAAAGTTAAGCTGCTGATCCGAGTCCTTTAGACCGATTCAGCAGCTTATTTGTCCATATATTGAGACTGCCGATGGGCCAAACCTACCGATACCTGGCCTGAAATTGCCCAGGCATTGATTGGGCAGGTTTGATTTTCTCTGAATTCAATGGCTCCTATACCCGTTGTTGTATTTTGAGGGCCCTAAGCCAAACAATCGAATCAGCCAAATATTTTCCACTATCAGGAGAAGATCCACTCGTTTTGCAACCGTGTAAGGCCGCCTTAAGAGGTGGCTGGTCAGGAACCCTTCAGTTTTTGTATAAAAAGACCCTAAGTATTTTCAAGTTATAACTCATAACAGATATAGATATAAAGGGAGCAGGGAGATATCATCAGTTTAGGAAACTGAGGTTGCCTAGCAACTATTCACATTAAAATCTGACTGGTTTCCACTGTCTTTGGTACTAGAATGAACATGTAACTGAGACCTTTGCAGAAATAAGAATTTCATTATTGTATTTTCCACTCTGATGTCACGGGAGCCATATTTGTGTGCTCCAAGCATGCTGGGAGATGAATGCAAGCAGTAAGTATGGAACTGGTTGGCCATCCAGCGAAGGTGACATTAGCCTTATAAGAAAGAATGGCTCCTGCTAGTTAAACAGCCAAAAGATGTTATTGTCTTGCCTTGAAACTCATTAGGTATCTCAGTGTGTAGTGAAAGTCTCTACATAGAATTGTACAATAATATTCTAATGTTCTCCAAATAGGATTCTAATGAATCAGTCTGTGCTGCTGTTGCACAAGGCTCGGGACAGATGGGGGAATGTTGCTTGCCAGCATTGTTCTGTACATACAGGTTTCATTAATCTTGCAGAAAGATTCATGGGCAGTACAATGTTCCAGTACATTCTGATACAAAAGTAGACTTTCATTATGGCTAACTGACTTCTGGCTGATTATTCCCCTGGTTCCCAGGTTGCAGGGTGTGAGTGAACTTCAGAAATAACAAGCAGGAAAAAACAGAGGAATGAAAAGATGGAGACCGTTCCTACTGAATGCCATATACACTATTGGTGTATATTCCAATTAGCTTTACATAATTAGGACTTGGTTGATTCTCTATAACTAAAGCTGGTCATGCATGTAAAGATCTTTCCCTGATGGAGCTGGGTGATATCGAGTGAATTCAATGTATTAGCCCTCAGGACAAATGGTCGGATCACAACTCTGCCCGTCATGGTGAGGACCACATCAATGAGTCAATGTTAATCATTTTTAAACTTTTCCCATTAATATCTGCCTGATTTTTATCAAGATATTGGTCAGACAGGCCTGTAGGTAAGCCCAATACAAAGGATAATAATCTGCCAACTCAGTCGGCCCATTTATGACCACCTTTATAAAGTTCTATGCAGGCTTTAATGGGGTTCAGCATAGTGTCACCTATCGCACTGCAGTGAATGGTGCCCCTATACAGAAAGTTGCACCAGTTGCCTGCTCTATCTGTATTTGTTGCATTAACATTTGACACTGGTCCACCACTAGGCACTCAGTAAATGTGTTACATTTCAATGAGAAGGGAAGTCAATTTAATGAAGTCTCTTTGCTTTGTCATTAAATCTTGCCTACTTCTCTGATACTTTTCAGAGATGCCAACTTAGATCAGAACTTATCTGGGTGCATTTTAATTGCACCTGTCAAACCCCATTCATGCCTCAGGTCTTTCCTTACCACACCCAGTTCTGCCCCAGCCTGCCCTGACCGTTCTCCCTGCTTGGCTGCTTCAGAGGATTTTGGATGACATTTCTATGCAATTCATTGGAGCAGGTAGGGAAGGATTTGGGTGCAAATTACTGACAGCAGTGGACAGGCATGTTACTGCACATGACTGGGTGAGAGGGGGTTAAATTAGGGTAACTCCCAAAAAATGTGTTGATATGAGTTGATATGTCTGACTTTTTGATGGGTTTCTGGAAAATACTACGGATCAATATGATACTAGAATGATGATATGAGAATGCCAGAACTAGGGGCTGAATTTTCCTCATTAATATTTTTTTCCGTTTTCAGTCCCCCAAGCAGGGTTGGCAGCTTATTCACCTCTTCCAACCTCCAACAACATCTAAATTTGGACGCCCCAGCACTACCTTAAGGAGCTGGCTTAGATATTAAATGATCAGCCTTTGATGTGTGAGGTCACCACATTAGCCAATAAGGAATTCTGTTGGTAGGCTCATACTCCTTATTTCTTATCTTGTGCTGAGCATTGCCTGTGCTACTATTTAAGCTGCTATTGACTGACCTGCAAAGATGCCCAGAGCGCTTCCCAGTCTGTAAATTATATAATTATTTTGGGTTCAAATAAGGATGTGCACATCAGGTTCAGTCCCTCAGTGCATCATCCAGATTCACTGACCCATCAAGATCAACCTTTCAGTACATCTCCAAGATTCACTGACCCATCAATATCAACCTTTCAGTGCATCTCCCAGCATCACTGACCCATCAATTTAAACCCCATTTAATGTATCTGCCAGCATCACTAACCCATCAAGATCAGTCCTTTAGTGCAGTCCCAGTATAACTGACCCATCAATTTTATGCATTCCGTTACTCTCCCAGCCTCAATGGCCTACTGCCTTAATAACTTGCCAACTGCCCACCAGGGAATTCCACAACCATTTTGCGTTGCTGTAGGTAAAAGCATGTTTACTCCAGCCTAAATGTGGGAATTGTCACCCTTTCCACATTTCATAATGTTATTCCTATTAATGTAATAATAAAGAATTATCATGTCTTCTCTGTTTGAAAAGAAACAAATTCAGCTCACCAGTTTAGTGGCATATCTGCTCTTTTCCACCTCATTATTATCCTTTCTAAGCACTGGGGCTGAAGACTTCACAGAACACTGAAGGTGAAATCATGACTGGGATCTATAAAGAGGCAGTATCATGCTTTCATTCCTTCAGTTAACGGGTCATTTAACTCTGGGCAAATTTGTCTATGGGCAGTAATCCATGGCAAACAATCATATTGTTGCATTCATTGTTTGCCATGGGTTACTGCCACAGGCAAATGTGCCCAGTGTTGATAAATTAGGGGTATGTTTTTATAGAATAGATTACATTGTTAGCTGCCTAGAATTGTAAAGTGTTTTATCCACAATACCCCCAAATCCTTCTTAATTAAAGAGGCCCTCAACATAATTATTTTACATATATAACTAGCATTTTGCTTGTCTGTGCCCAAGTGCATAACTCACCTTTACCATCACTGAACCTCACCTGCCATTTATCTATCTAGTCCTCAGATTTATTTAAATTCCTCTGCAAAGTGGACACATTCTGCATTAAACCTACTGTTTTGCACAGAGACAGTAATTACAATGTGGATTTGCAACTGAGACCCATGAATTCAGATCATTGGCACATTTAATCAAATATAGACGTAGACTGTGGCTTTGACGGATTCCATGGAGTTCCAGATCAGAATGCTATAAGGTGGCCAACAATGTGGGTCATATGAGTTTGGAGTTTTTTCCAACCATAATGAGGAGATATCATGCAGTTTCTTCTTTATTAAAGCAACATCTGTCTAGGGCATATTCTTTAGGTTGAACATTCTCACATCACATCTTAACCTTCTAAATTCACTTGTTGCCTAAAAAATATCAGCCCCATTGCCATTTTGAGTTTTGTTTTAGAATGACAGCTATAGAAATCCACAGGTTTGGAAAGTCTACTGAGGATATATTGTACTCTTATGGGAGTATACTTCTTATATTTCTAAGAATTTACTCTTGTATGTAAATGTATTTATCCCTCAACAACAAAGTACAAAGCAACCGAAGAATTGAAATTCTTGACTATATAATAAGGCATAACAAATAAATATATAATTGTATACTATACAGAAGTCCCGATATGCCAGCACTCTATCCACAGATTTCCAGAGGTGCGGGATCAAAGCATATATGTAGGTAAAGATGGATCAGCACTGTCTATTGTGAAAAACTTGTGATTTATTTTACTTGGGGAAACACATTATAATCTGACATTTCAGTCCCATCTGGGGAAAAGGTCGGATTAGGCTGTGTTTTTATCATGTAAAATAAATAACAAGTTGTATCTTTAATCAGTTATTCTACTGCTAATTCAATGATTATTCACTTAAATGCTAACTGCTGCTCTGGTATGGCAACTTCAGCAGATGATGCCCAAGTAGTGATGAGCGAATCTGTCCCGTTTCGCTTCGCCGGAAAATTCGCGAATCTTTCAAAAGATTTGCGAAACGGCAAAAATGTCACACGTCAAAAAAAATTGTCGCCCATGACTATTTTTTTGTCGGCCGCGGCTATTCTTTTTTCACCCGCGGCTATTCTTTTGTCGCCCGCGGCTATTCTTTTGTCGCCCGCGGCTATTCTTTTATCGCCCGCGGCTATTCTTTTGTCGCCCGCGGCTATTCTTTTGTCGCCCGCGGCTATTCTTTTGTCATGCGGCTATTCTTTTGTCGCCCGCGAGTATTCTTTTGTCGCGGGCGACAATTCTTGGACGCTTGGCGAATTTTTCCGCTGCATTTCGCCCATCACTATGCCCAAGTTATTACATAGCGCCCATAGGTTACTTTTAGTCTTTGCCATGAACAAAGAAGGTGACTACGAGACAGACATTGAATAATTTTCTTGAGCATCTATTATGCCATGCCAGTAAAAAGGCGAAGTCTAACTAAACACGGTTTTTTCACAATAAATTGTACACTGAAAAAGTAATTTTTTAATAGTTTTTTTAAGTTATAGCTGTCCCTCTCTGTTCTCTGGTTTTGATTTGTGACTCAAAAGCCAGTTCTCCTTAAGGTCTTTTAATCAGGGTCAACTGGGCCACTGGGAAAAAAACCTTGTGTCCCTGCCGACCCAGAATTGCTCCACGCCTGACTCTATAGATGCTCCCCACTGACCATTCACCTATCGTGGCAGCAAGGGAAAAGTATTAGGTACGTGCAAGGGGAGCAGGGGGGGGGTTGGCGTTGGGGTACGGAGGATCTCATGAGTGGGATGGGAGGCCCTGGGGGTGAGGGGGGTCCCTAAGGTGGTAGCCCTGTTCGGCCCCTGCCCCCCCCCCCCCATTCCAAAGCTGCTTTCAATCAGCTGCCTTCCGCTACATTATTTCAAGAGTAGTGCAGAGAATTGATTTCAGCAGCTATAACATTTACAAATACCATCCAACCAACATTTTAATGGATTTGTATTGGAAAGTGGCATATATGTTCCCCTTTAATCTCACAGTTACAGTAGTTTTTATGTACATTCTTGGATCCTAATCTAGCTTCCAAATCAATGCTCTGTTTCTATTTCCAACTGCATAGAAGAAGCACCTGCAGATTTCAATACAGACACCTACATTACTAGGAGATAAACACAACATACTTGCTTCTCTTCTAAGTATAATGTCTGCAAATGAGCAGCGACAGATGGCGAGAGATGGATGAAAAGTCAATCTAAATACGCACAAATGTATCATTTATATTGCATTTTGTTGCTGCCTTTGTTCAGTTGAAATGTATGAATTTCCCTTATGTCTATACAGTATTTTTTTTCCTGCTGTTGTAGCTAAATGAATATAATACATGGGAAGAATGGTGCATTTCATCATTACTTAGCAGCCCCTTAACAGCTGTGTATATGCACTATACTGTATATATAGAATATAAATGTCACTCTATACTGTATATATAGAATATAAATGGCACACTATACTGTATATATAGAAAATAAATGTCACAATATACTGTATATATAGAATATAAATGTCACAATATACTGTATATATAGAATATAAATGGCACACTATACTGTATATATAGAAAATAAATGTCACAATATACTGTATATATAGAATATAAATGTCACAATATACTGTATATATAGAATATAAATGTCACAATATACTGTATATATAGAATATAAATGGCACACTATACTGTATATATAGAATATAAATGTCACACTATACTGTATATATAGAATATAAATGGCACACTATCCTGTATATATAGAATATAAATGTCACACTATACTGTATATATAGAGTATAAATGTCCCACTATACTGTATATATAGAATATAAATGTCTCACTATACTGTATATATAGAATATAAATGTCACTATATACTGTATATATAGAATATAAATGTCACACTATACTGTATATATAGAATATAAATGTCACTATATACTGTATATATAGAATATAAATGTCACTATATACTGTATATATAGAATATAAATGTCACAATATAATGCTGATTAGTAAATAATAAAGATTAATACTACATAACAGCTCTGAAACCAGTGCAATTAGCAACAGAAATGAATAATCAGCCCTGCGGCATCACCTTCTATGATAAGCCAACATTATTACCTGCTTTATAGTTTTCAAAGACCCCTAAGTTTAGCTTCTCAACAGCTGAGCCCACTGAGCATGTGCAGTGTCACTGACACTTTTAACAGATTTCAGTGGTGACCCCCAGAATCCAGCTGGTACAGCCAGGTCCGAACTGGTAATCTGTAGATTCTGGCGAATGCCAGAGGGTCTGCTATAAGATCCCCTCTTTTTTTATTGGGCCTGTGGGGGGCTGTTTTGGCCTCTGTGTGCCAAAGCATATTTTGAATCTCTGTCTCAGAGAAATGGCTGCCCAGGGGCTTCTGTTGACTGTATCTGCCCCTAAACAAGAAAAACGAAAACCCCTTCCTTTATTATTAGATACATAGCCATCATGGTACCCCAAATGCCATGGTTCAGGGTTCAATTGCAAGCAATCTAAGATCATAGAACCAATTAGTAATGGACCAAGTACCATATTTGCCCAAAATAAACTTTGAAGCTTCTCTGTTCTCTTTTCATTACACATGTTTGTATCTGATAGTGAGCCTTGCGCTTCAGAATCTTCCATACTCACTTTAGTTCTGCTCCCTAAATAAAATATTGAATTTGCCGTCTGTAATTTTCCTGTATTTATGACCACAATTTATCCTCTCCCCTTATGACATTTTATTTTAAGGCTCATTAAAAAAAAGTCTGCTGCGTGGAAAAGGCGACAGGGGAGAGAGGCGACGGTTAGTTCTTCAAGCTAAGCTGAAATTGCAGAAGAAAATGAAATTTGGGGAATGAAACCCGCGTGAGTGTAAATTAAAATATCATTGATTCAAACCCATAATAAAAATGTCATTATTTTGAGAATGCAATGTCAGAGGGAATCAGATGGATTATAGAGCAGTGGGACGCAGATTAATCTGATACGGCGGCTTTGTACAACGTCGATACATTGATATGTGGCTTCAGAAAAGGTTTTTAGCTTCTGAACTTATTGTTTGATAGAATTGCTTCTCTTATACAGGCAGATGGCTGCACCGGAATTAGCCATAAGGTTTCTATAAAAATATATTGTATTAAACAGCTCATATGTAAAACCCTGCTTCATCTAAATAAACTATTTTCATAAAATATACTTTTTCAGTAGTATGTGCCATTGGGTAATCCTAAATAGAAAACTGCCATTTTAAGTACTAAGGGCCGCCCCCTGGGATCATAGGATTCACAGTGCACACAAACAAGCCAAGGCACACATACATGCTAGGTCCCATCAGCCAATGAATGGACAGAGTTCTGCCTTTTGCTCCCACACTACTTCCTGTTACAGTTAGAGCTGCATTATTTCCTGTCAGCTGATCTCTGAGGGAGCACACAGTCCATCACTAAATGGCGGCTCAAGGGATGTAAAAGGACAATGTTTACTAATATATATATATTCTATGACGGATTGCGCCATAGATAGCAGTGTACAATATGTGTTTTATATAATTTTGCAACAGGTTAGTAGCCCATCACAACCAAGAAGACTTACACCTGATTGGTTGCTGTCAATGACCAGGCTCAGTGCTGACTTTATGCAGTGAAAAGAATGATGACAATGGAACATTCCTCCTGAGAACACTGTGCCCACCACAATTACACTCAGAATTTTGCACCAGATACCACAGTTGTAAAGGTTGATAAACTGTAAACTGGTAGGGGTTGTGTCTGTGACAGAAGGGTGCACAAATATATGTCCTTCATCTGCACGTGCTTCAAGTGGTACAACAGAGCAGGGTCAGGGCCCACCGGGTATTCTGCCTCAGGGGCCCCTGCACCCCCCAATGACCCCTGCCTTCACACCCCCCCCCCCACAGGAGCCCCCAACACCCTCTGACCCCCTGGGGACAGGGCCGGATTTCTGATTGGGGCGCCCCGAGGCCGCCCCCTATGGCTGTTCGACCACGCATGCACGCATACCCCCCCCTTGTGCCACTTAACTCATACGGAGCAGTTGGGAGAGGACGCGCGTCGTCTCCCCATTGCTCCGTATGTGGGCAAAATATTCCATTGCGGCTGGGTGGCATGCCGCCCCTAAATTTCTGCCGCCCTAGGCCCGGGCCTTTGTGGCCTCGCAAGTGGCAATGTGGTGCATAGGGATAGTAGAATGCAGGTAGGTACTAGTGTATTGTATATGGGATTTTGAAAAATGTGAATACTGTATTGCATGGGCAGCTTGAGCCAAAACACATGCAAGGGCCTATGCTGTAAATATACAGTAAAGCATACTTTGTCTCTTTGTGTCCCCTCAGATCTATCATCTTATACGGTTACTTGTATAAAAGCTGTACAGGTATGGGACCTGTTATCCAGAATGCTCGGGACCTGGGGTTTTCCGGATAAGGGATCTTTCCATAATTTGGATCTCCATAACTTGTCTACTAAAAATCATTTCAATATTGAATAAAACCAAAAGGATTGTTTTGCCCCCAATAAGGGGTAATTATATCTTAGTTGGGATCAAGTACAGGTACTGTTTTATTATTACAGAGAAAAGGGAAACATTTAACCATTAAATAAACCCAATAGGGCTGTTCTGCCCCCAATAAGGGGTAATTATATCTTAGTTGGGATCAAGTACAGGTACTGTTTTATTATTACAGAGAAAAGGAAATCATTTCACCATTAAATAACCCCAATAGGGCTGTTCTGCCCCCAATAAGGGGTAATTATATCTTAGTTGGGATCAAGTACAGGTGCTGTTTTATTATTACAGAGAAAAGGGAATCATTTAACCATTAAATAAACCCAATAGGGCTGTTCTGCCCCTATAAGGGGTAATTATATCTTAGTTGGGATCAAGTACAGGTACTGTTTTATTATTACAGAGAAAAAGGAAATTATTTTTTAAAATTAGAATTATTTGCTTATAATGGAGTCTGTGGGAGATGGCCTTTCCGTAATTCAGAACTTTCTGGATAACGGGTTTCCGGATAAGGGATCCCATACCTGTACAATATATAAAAAAAAAAATGAAAATCTTGTAAAGGGCAATATTTTCTCCTTAGGGCTGTGTGGTTAGGAGCTACCCTCAGCATTTCGCCATCTGTGAATTTTTTTGCAAAAAATTGTTGCACAGTAGAAGCAAGAAAAAATTACCCTTGACTTTAATGCATATGGAGTAAGAAAAAAGTTGTGCACATAAAGAATTGTCGTGCATATGAAAAAATTGTTGCGAGTAAAAAATTGTTCACCTATTGACTTTTTTTGCCGTTTTGCAAATTGTTCTGCAGTTTCGATAATTGTTCGGTGAAGCAAAATGGGACAGATTCACTCATCACTAGTAGGAAGCTCTGTGAGAATTCCTGAATGGACAGTAAACACCCAGAATACACACTGGTGTATGAGATGTAGTGATCGATGGTTGGTAACTGTGTTTTGGTTAATGCCACAAGCAGCGTGGATCAAAACATGGCGGTGCCCCATACTCCTTAAGGGGCAGATTAATAACATGTTAATAGCATCTATATATTACATATAGTATCTATATGGCATTACATGTTTGCAGAATTGCTGGAAATACTGACCGTACTTGCTTTACTAGCTATAAACAGAGATTTGCCAACAGAATACCGTGGTGTGATGCTAATAATGTGCTCCTTTGTGATGAATGCCTATCATTTGTTATTCTAGCCCAACAGAACAGTTAGTGAATGGCTTTCAATGCCATTATAGCCTGCACTTAGGATCTAGCCTATCATTTTCAGAATAAGAGAAGATGGCAGTAATGCACTGAAAGTAAACCTTCTCTACTGGAAATGTTTTTAATGCTGCAGTGATCTCTCTTGTAGTACAAATTCCTAAACAGTCGCCTGTTTTACCTGAAAATGAAACTTGTTAAGCTGACTACTTTGAGGCTCAAATAAAATGTAACACTAG
This sequence comes from Xenopus tropicalis, assembly GCF_000004195.4. Classification (NCBI taxonomy): domain Eukaryota; kingdom Metazoa; phylum Chordata; class Amphibia; order Anura; family Pipidae; genus Xenopus; species Xenopus tropicalis. The sequence continues at coordinate 23,375,736 of NC_030677.2, read as the reverse complement.
TCGCCTGTCCCCAGCCTGCCTTCAGCCTGCATCCTCCCAATCCCACAATTCCCTGACATGTGATGTTAATAAGGAAAGGAACATATCAGTGCAATTTATTGTGGGTTATGTAGTTCCTGCATGCTGTCTGTAAGCTGTGGGGAAGTTGTTACAATTTGTCACATCAATGTTTTAGTCCCTCCTCCCCTGCCAGGATTTCAAATGATGCAGAAAGAGAAGAACTGTTTTGCAGCTGGATTACAGCATATATAATGGTATTTTTCATACTTTTTGAAGGAATAGATAAGTGATAGGTGTATTAGGAGGATCTGTTAAAACTCGAACTTTATTCCAACATGTTTAAAAACAAATGCCTGACGCGTTTCGTGCGTATGGGGCACTTAATCATAGCCTATGATTAAGTGCCCCATACGCACGAAACGCGTCAGGCATTTGTTTTTAAACATGTTGGAATAAAGTTCGAGTTTTAACAGATCCCTCTGAGTCCGGAATGCTTGTCGTCCTCTTTCAAAATTCAGAGATATCTCCTTTCAGCTGCGGGTTCGGGGCTGCAAGCACCCGGACCACTACGGAACTTTGGTGAGCATTCGTTGATTTCTTTGCTTCCGAACCACCTGCTTATTATATCCAGACCTTAAGCGACTGACTCGGGGTTTTTACACCCGAGTCAGACCAACCATTTGGTATTTACTTTTCTGATTATTTTTATTTATTAAATTGGTGGATAGGCTTTGTCCAGTGGCCAGGTTGTGCTTATCATAGCCAATTTGGCTGGCTGCTGGTTCATGTATTAGTTTAATATATTAGTTATATCTAATCATTTTTGAGTTTGTTTTATTTTCTGTTTGCGGAGAAACTCAATACAAGTTCACGCTCATAGAGCGTCACAATTTTGTATAGGTGTATTAGGGGTATCTGTGTTATGTGGGGCTCTTTAACACATGTTGGTTTGGAAGCCAAAGTTCCCCTTTAAAGCATGACAGGATAAATAAAGTGCCTATTCCATATATAATGCCCAGAACACAATTCAAGTATAGGATCTATTATCCAGAATATTTGGGACCTGGTATTGAGTCATATGAATCACCATCTTGTCTACTTAAAAGATGTAAAAATTAAATAAACCCAATAGGATTCATGCAGCTTAAAAATATTATTATATGACTCTATGGGGTTGGTCTTCCATAAATTGGAGCTTTCTGAATACAGTGTTGGTTTCATGTATAACAACCACAGTGTCGGACTGGCCCACCAGGATACCAGGAGAACTCCCAGTAGGCCCAGGTGTCAGTGGGCCCTCCTGCTCCTGACCATTTGGCCTGCTTCATTATCATTCCCTATTTCTGAATTGGAACAAAGGGGAGAAATAGATGGAAGGATAAATGCTAAGATGCTAGCATGTATATAAATGAGACTTGGAGAATAAAGAGATGGATGAGGAAAGGAGGAAAAATAGTTTGGAAAGCAGGCCTAGGGTGTAAAGATTTCTGGTGGGCCCCTGGGTTCCCAGTCCGACACTGTATAATATCATATCCTCTTGGTTGCAGTAAATGAATTGGTGCTGGTTGTGAGGTTGAGTCTTTTTTGGATCTCCTTAAGGAAAGGATTAGAAGAAATAACCCCGTAGGTATTTTTATAACCTGACCCATTCCACCATAAATGAGTGCCAGCCTGAGGCTACAGGGCTTTTCATCACCTTTCCCCAGGGCTATATTTGCTGTATGAATGTGGAAAATAATCAAGTCCACAACCAATACAGAAGTTTTTCTTTGATGCAAAGATTTGAAGTGAGAAAAATAATCTTATCAGCAGTCATAAGTGATAAACAATATAGCAATTAATGCTAAAAAAAGACATTTCTTTGAGTCTAATCAGCCAAGTCTCTTGTTCTTATCTGCCAACAAAGCTATTGAGCATTTGATGGAATATTTCCTGAAATACAGCCAAATGTTTGTTGTGGAACTTCCATGGGCAGCTATTTGGGACTGATAAAAACTGATTTCAGTTGGTTTTCAAGGAAGACAAACAGGGCAATTCCTTTCTGCCTCGCCTGATTTAATTTGCCCTCCGTATCGAGAGCAACACGATTCTCTGTACAGCGGCGAGAGGCTGACATGCATCAAATGATGTTTTACATCTTTATTATTGTTGCTCTTCCCGTTTAACAAGACACTTACGTGTATCCGCTGAGATTATTTCGCTGTTCGGGCTGTCAAACGTCTCACACGCTGGAGGTTATTTGTTTCCTTTTTTATAAGCGTTGGGTTTTTTTCATCTTTCCCAAGTAGAGAAGTCACGGAGTAGGGTAATAGCTTTATTTTTAAAACCGCTTGCGAAATTGATTATGATAATAAGCACATTGATTAAATGAAAGCTATCAGATAAACACAATATCCATTCAAACTAGTCCTTATAGAGGTCCCTTTCCAACTAAGTGAAATGCCAGAAAATAAATGCTCTAGGTTGGAAGGGTGAGGAAAAGGTTAATAACATATCACAAATTCAGTTCTTCCATTAAAACTGGGAAGAGACTGTGGCTGTGGGATAGCAGGTATAGTAGGGAGAGATGGTGCCTATAGTAGCAGTGGGGGGATAATAGCCTCTGGGAAGGGACTGGGGCTGTGGGATAGCAGGTATAGTAGGGAGAGATGGTACCTATAGTAGCAGTGGGATAATAGCCTCTGGGAAGGGACTGGGGCTGTGGGATAGCAGGTATAGTAGGGAGAGATGGTGCCTATAGTAGCAGTGGGGGGATAATAGCCTTTGGGAAGGGACTGTGGCTGTGGGATAGCAGGTATAGTATGGAGAGATGGTGCCTATAGTAGCAGTGGGGGGATAATAGCCTCTGGGAAGGGACTGTGGCTGTGGGATAGCAGGTATAGTAGGGAGAGATGGTGCCTATAGTAGCAGTGGGGGGGATAATAGCCTCTGAGAAGGGACTGGGGCTGTGGGATAGCAGGTATAGTAGGGAGAGATGGTGCCTATAGTAGCAGTGGGGGGATAATAGCCTTTGGGAAGGGACTGGGGCTGTGGGATAGCAGGTATAGTAGGGAGAGATGGTGCCTATAGTAGCAGTGGGGAGATAATAGCCTCTGGGATGGGGGTGTGGCTGTGGGATCATTTTATTCTCTGAAAACCAAAAATATCACTTTATCACTAAAATTTCTCTATTTAAATGCTACATTAAATAATGCTAAGTAATATGAATTTGCTAAGTAATATATACAGGCATTGCTTAGCTTAGTTGATCAGCAAGGTAGTCAAGCAGGGCACCTTCATTTTGCTTGCTTTGAAATTTTTTATCAAGCTTGGTTTCCTTTGTATTAGAATCTGCCATGCATCAAATAATGAATCAAATCAGTATTCTGTATAGTTCTTCCTTCTTAGAATTGTATTATCAGTTGGCCAGAATTCAGTGTCTTCCTACCATACCAAATCAACTTGTCTCACAGCCCCAGTCCCTTCCCAGAGGCTATTATCCCCCCACTGCTACTATAGGCACCATCTCTCCCTACTATACCTGCTATCCCACAGCCCCAGTCCCTTCCCAGAGGCTATTATCCCACTGCTACTATAGGCACCATCTCTCCCTACTATACCTGCTATCCCACAGCCACAGTCCCTTCCCAGAGGCTATTATCCCCCCACTGCTACTATAGGCACCATCTCTCCCTACTATACCTGCTATCCCACAGCCCCAGTCCCTTCCCAGAGGCTATTATCCCCCACTGCTACTATAGGCACCATCTCTCCCTACTATACCTGCTATCCCACAGCCCCAGTCCCTTCCCAGAGGCTATTATCCCACTGCTACTATAGGCACCATCTCTCCCTACTATACCTGCTATCCCACAGCCACAGTCCCTTCCCAGAGGCTATTATCCCCCCACTGCTACTATAGGCACCATCTCTCCCTACTATACCTGCTATCCCACAGCCCCAGTCCCTTCCCAGAGGCTATTATCCCACTGCTACTATAGGCACCATCTCTCCCTACTATACCTGCTATCCCACAGCCCCAGTCCCTTCCCAGAGGCTATTATCCCACTGCTACTATAGGCACCATCTCTCCCTACTATACCTGCTATCCCACAGCCCCAGTCCCTTCCCAGAGGCTATTATCCCCCCACTGCTACTATAGGCACCATCTCTCCCTACTATACCTGCTATCCCACAGCCACAGTCCCTTCCCAGAGGCTATTATCCCACTGCTACTATAGGCACCATCTCTCCCTACTATACCTGCTATCCCACAGCCACAGTCCCTTCCTAGAGGCTATTATCCCACTGTTACTATAGGCACCATCTCTCCCTACTATACCTGCTATCCCACAGCCCCAGTCCCTTCCCAGAGGCTATTATCCCCCCACTGCTACTATAGGCACCATCTCTCCCTACTATACCTGCTATCCCACAGCCACAGTCCCTTCCCAGAGGCTATTATCCCCCCACTGCTACTATAGGCACCATCTCTCCCTACTATACCTGCTATCCCACAGCCCCAGTCCCTTCCCAGAGGCTATTATCCCCCCACTGCTACTATAGGCACCATCTCTCCCTACTATACCTGCTATCCCACAGCCCCAGCCCCTTCCCAGAGGCTATTATCCCCCCACTGCTACTATAGGCACCATCTCTCCCTACTATACCTGCTATCCCACAGCCCCAGTCCCTTCCCAGAGGCTATTATCCCACTGCTACTATAGGCACCATCCCTCCCTACTATACCTGCTATCCCACAGCCCCAGTCCCTTCCCAGAGGCTATTATCCCACTGCTACTATAGGCACCATCTCTCCCTACTATACCTGCTATCCCACAGCCCCAGTCCCTTCCCAGAGACTATTATCCTCCCACTGCTACTATAGGCACCATCTCTCCCTACTATACCTGCTATCCCACAGCCCCAGTCCCTTCCCAGAGGCTATTATCCCCCCACTGCTACTATAGGCACCATCTCTCCCTACTATACCTGCTATCCCACAGCCCCAGTCCCTTCCCAGAGACTATTATCCCCCCACTGCTACTATAGGCACCATCTCTCCCTACTATACCTGCTATCCCACAGCCCCAGTCCCTTCCCAGAGGCTATTATCCCCCCACTGCTACTATAGGCACCATCTCTCCCTACTATACCTGCTATCCCACAGCCACAGTCCCTTCCCAGAGGCTATTATCCCACTGCTACTATAGGCACCATCTCTCCCTACTATACCTGCTATCCCACAGCCGCAGTCCCTTCCCAGAGGCTATTATCCCACTGCTACTATAGGCACCATCTCTCCCTACTATACCTGCTATCCCACAGCCCCAGTCCCTTCCCAAAGGTTGTATGCCACTTATTAGTACAAGTTATCTGCTAGGCCCAGGGCAATAGCTCCGTATAAAGTTGTGGGCTTTTGAAATGAAGCTGCAGCAAAACTTATGAGCTTCCTGTGACAGTGCTATGGTGCTATTTATGGTTTCATTTTTGTACAAAATCCCTTGGAAATTGTTTGTCAGGCAAAGTCATTTCATTGAAACAAATTGATGATAATAATCTATTCAATGAGGGAGTTATGTTTAAGAATTTAGACCAGAGGAAGTTACATATTATGTTCAGTATTATAGGAGATGTAAAAGTGTAATGGAAGTGAAATTGTCAAATTAATCACAATTATACCTGTCTTGCAGTGTTATTCCTAGAGAGGGATTAGAAAATAAATATATTTTTCTAAGCCAAAGCGATTCTCGGTATAATACACTGTAAATATGAAATGGCATTTACACATTGCTGTAAAAAGAGGAGAATTTTGTTAAACAGTTAATTTGGGGTTGATGACTATCATCATGGGTTGCAAGAAGAAAGTACACAATTCAATATGATACACTGCATTAAACTGAATAGGAAATGGAAAGAGTATAATCTCCATTATACTTTATTAACAGATGTTTAGATTGTTTTATAGGCAGTGGTAAAACATCCACATTCTGAATCTGACCAAAATGAGTCTGTGGCAGAAGAATGGACATTAGAGAGACCTAGCTGTTGTATCTATGGATAATTAAGGCTGCCATACTCAGGTCACTAAAAGTGGCCACCTTGGCCCCTCCAGAATGAGTTAACAACATATTTCCAGTGATCTTCATGACTGATATCTGGAATTGAAAAATCCTATTAATTGGGACCCCCTTTTGGCATGCTGGTATAACCCTCTCTGGGAGGGTGTCAGTATTATATGAAACTGGATCTCAGCCAAAGCTGACCCTCTGTATGGATGGTCAAATAGGTCAATGAGCTCCTTTGGGGGCCTCTCCAAATGAGCAGATTTTACCATGTTCAGGCAGCTTCAGGTGATTGCCTGGGTAAGACTACACCACCACAAGAAAGAAAGGTTTTTGGTAGGAATTTTTATCTATATAAATGCTGATAATAATAATAATCTATACACGTTTTGTTGATTTTTAAGGATAAAACATACAGATCAGAATGTAAAAACATGAATAGGAGGCACTTAGGGAGTTTCATCCACTTAGGCATGGACACAATTGCAATTTGAGCCTGAAACTCCTTCATAGAAGGAAGGAAGGACATTACACAACCATTCAGCTCTTATTATTACCCTTGAAAATCCACAGGGTAAAATGAAGAACAACTACTTTTTTATTAATCACACTGTACATTTATCGAATTATTCCTTGTGGCCAACAGCTTTAAGAGGCCTTCTCAATATAATAGTGTGCCAAAATGGCCGGCTTTACCCAAGGTGCTTCTAGCCCCTGCTTCATAAATCAATACTTATCTTGCCTTGGTTCTGTTTTCCTTTTTCTGCATGCAGAGATTGTATTAACCTTCCCAGATGCTGGAATTGAATGTGGCTACTTGCTTTGCTATCTACTATTATTTTTAAATCCTTTTCCACCTGCATTTATATCACTGAATGTAAGAGTAAATTGCTTTCCGCTGATGCTTGGCTGCAAGAGTTTATGCACGGATCATAGGCTGTTCCACTACACATTATGCACATTCCAGTCAATAAGCAAACAGTGTCTTTAAATATGTGAATATTAATGTGTAAGGTTAAGGGAATCAGGTATGCAGTGCCCTGATCATTATAGTCTGCATTTAATTCAGTAGCATTTAACAATATAGGCACCTTAGGTTATCAGCAGGGTCATTACTGCTTGTTGTGGTTGTACAGTAACCCAGACAAGATAGGGGTAATTTATAGCAGAATATTGGAGTATTCCAGTCCCCAGGCTTTATCCACTCCTACCTCCCATTCCTCACCAATTAGGGTTACAGGAGACTGTTTTTGCAAGGTTCTATTTATTTTTTTTGTAACTTAGATTTTTATTGTTTTTTTTATGCATTTTAGTCATGACAGGCATTCAATAGATCAATAATGGCAATATAGCAATACAATTGTACAGGTCTGGAAGATTAACCATATCACAAAGTATAGAACAGGCCTATTTCTCGACAATTGGCAGCAATCATTAGCAATATAATGTGAAAAGTAACAGTTGCAATTGCAAATAATACTGAAAAGGGAGGAGAGGAGGAGGTGAGGAAGAGGGGGGACAAAGGAAGGAGAAGTATGGGTCCCTTGGGAGAAGGTTCTATTTATTATTTACCTATTCCAGATTGTAGGCAGCTAATTTGGATTATAACAGTAGTAGTGAACTTTTATTTCACTATTGCCTTGCATACAGATCACTTCGACATACAGACTTCACCCCTAAAAACCTGAAAATATAACCTGAATTTATAATGAATGTGTGTTTTACTTTTCCAAAATGTAATCAGAACAATAATTACATCATTATCTTCTGGATTTCTAGTTCTATCATAAAATCCAAAGCTGAGAGACATATATGGAAAGCAAGGAGTCCACTCTGCTCTCAGCAGAATTAGTTACATAGTTACATAAATACATAGTGACATAGGGTTGAAAAAAGACCAGTGTCCATCAAGTTCAACCCATCCGAGTAAACCCAGCACACCTAACCCACACCTACCAATCTATACATTCACATACATAAACTATATATATACAACCACTAGTACTAACTGTAGATATTAGTATCACAATAGCCTTGGATATTCTGATTGTTCAAGAAATCATCCAGGCCCCTCTTATAGGCATTAACAGAATCTGCCATTACCCCATCACTAGGAAGGGCATTCCCCAACCTCACTGCCCTCACCGTGAGGAACCCCCTACGCTGCTTCAAATGGAAGCTCCTTTCCTCTAATCTAAAGGGGTGACCTCTGGTGCGTTGATTGTTTTTATGGGAAAAAAGAACATCCCCCATCTGCCTATAATCCCCTCTAATTACAAGCAACACTCCAGGTTTGATAAAAATATTCTTTATGTTTCACAGTTGCACTCTATGTAGTCAGTGTATTGCTCATTATGTCCGAAGCAAAAGTATAGACGGAGCACTGGGACCACCTCTTCATTAAAAAGTCACTTTAATTGTTTGCATTAAAAGCATAACAAGGTCCTATGTAACAGGCTTAACGCGTTTCATGGCTTCACGCCACTTCATCAGAAGCTGCTGATGAAGTGTTCATTATGTGTTTCTGAAGAGCTAATACCTCCTCGGACATGTTTCTTCTACCAGTTCTAAGGGCTGTGACACACGGGGAGAATAGTCGCACCGCAACAGATCTCTGTTGTCGCTGGCGACTAATCTTCCCGCGATACCCTCCCACCAGCTAGAATGTAAATCACCAGTGGGATTAGCGTACATGGCGCCACGATTTGCCTAAGTCGCCCGAAGTTTCCTCTCAAGGCAACTGCGGCAAATTGCAGCACCGCATATGCAATCCCACCAGCGATTTACATTCTAGATGGCATTGCAAGGAGATTAGTCGCCCCCAACAACGGAGATTTGTCTCAGCACGACTAATCTTCCCGTGTACACCTGCCCTAAGGGCTCTGGCACACGGGGGAGATTAGTCGCCTGCGAACAGGGAGTTTTATCGCGGGCGACTAATCTCCCCCGTGTGCCAGAGCCCTAAGGCCTGAAGATTAATGAAATAAACTTAATGAAGTAATGCATACCAACTAATTAAGTTAATTGCTCAAACTCCTTACTTAACTCTTAAGGGTTGTGACACACGGGGAGATATCCTTGTTGCGGGCGCAGCGATTTGCAGAAGCCGCCGAAGTTTCCTCCCAAGGCAACCTTGCCAACTTCGGCAAGTTGCAGCGCTGACGGTGGGATGGCATTTCGGGGAGATTAGTCACCCGCAACAAGGAAGATTTGTCGTGCAGCGACTAATCTCCCCGTGTCACAGCCCTAAAAGTTAATTCTACTTCCTGGTTGTTTGCTATCAGTCAGGGTCGGACTGGGGTGCACAAGGCCCACTGAGGCTGCTTGTCTTTAGGATCTTAATGCCTCTGTTGATCTTCTGTATACTGGTTTATAGCAGGGGTCCCCAACCTTTTTAACTTGTGATCAAAATTTTAATATAAAAAAGGCTGGGGAGCAACACAAGCATGGAAAAAGTTCCTAGAGGTTGCCTGAAAGAGCTGTGATTGGCTATTTGGTAGCCCAATGTGGACTGGCAGCCTACAGGAGGTTCTGTTTGGCAGTACAACTGGTTTTATGCCTCCAAAATGTGCCTCCAGGTCAGAAATTCAAAAATAAGCACCTGCTTTAAGGCCACTGGGAACAACATCCAAGGGGTTGCTTGCAAGCCATTGGTTGGGCATCACTGGTCTATAGGATATATTTTCAAATGAGTCCCTCTTATTAAAACATAATAATAATATAATTATTATGATAGTGTTAGAACTACCAAAGAGAAGTATGCAGGAATCTATGATCTGTGAACTCCATTTGTTCTAGGGAATACGGATAGCCACCTAGAAACAGCTGTTGGGGTCAGGGGGCAGCCTCTCAAAGAAATCTCTAGTAGAAACTTCAGAAAGCTCTAAAAAAGTGTGGGAAGTGTTTACTGGAACAGGATCTCTACGAGATTTTTATCATTTTTAGGGACGGCTATACATTATTATTTTTTGGTTTATTTTAATGAAGTTTGTAATGGTGCAAGAAATGAGTTTAAGAGAAAAACACCATAACCTGTTATTGTTGCTGTTTGTAACATAGTAGGTTTAAAAACTGATCCCTTGAGAGTCAGAGATAACAAAAGAAAATTTATAGTAACGTCATCTGCAAAGTGACTTTCTTTAACATCTGATAACCTTAATTGGTTTGGGATATTTTGTAACATTAAAGTGAGATAAAACTGCCGATGGCTGATAAGATCTGTATTTTGTTAGAAGGAAATATCTTCTACTTTTGGTACTGGATTATTATTCATCTTTACTAGTTTGTTATAGTAAGTCTTGTGGAAAAAGGAATATATTTGTGTATTATATTAAACAGTAAAGCAACGATACATTGGGGCCAATTCACTAAAGGTCGATAACGCTTATTTTTAGTTTTTTTTAACGCAAAAAAGCATGCGATAAGTCCCGATTCATCAGTCATTTCAAATGCATTAAGACGCATATCACATGCACAATAAAACACACTATCGCAATGCATTATTTACCTCGCATTGCGTTTATTAGCAAATAGAAATAATACTAACACATGATTCACAAATACATAAGAAGCGTTAAAAGTGCTAAATATCGCATTAGTCTGTGCGAATATTAACCCCTACTTGGGGCAGGTGGCACTTAAAGAAAATTGTGGTTCGTGAGCTTTTGGCAACACAATATGGACTTTGCAGTGGGATTTATTCAAGTCTGTGTTGGCCCCAGAGTGATGCAGCCGCCAGTTTGCAGAGAAATGGGCATTTTCAGAACAGTAGTTTTACGAAAGTAATGGTTACGTTAATAAAATCACGCGCTAATATAGCAAGCGGCGAAATATATTGTGCACAGCGGGAAATAACGCAAGAAAGACGATCATCGTGAGTTATATAACGCAAAGAACATCTCTTCTTAATTATGACGCCTGTCCTTTTAGTGAATCGAGCGTTAAGTCACAAAAAATAAGAAGCGATAAAATGTTTAACGCATGCTATAAATAGCGCTCGTTTTATCGACCTTTAGTGAATCGGCCCTATTTTGTAGAATTTTCTTTCAGCCACCAGTCAAAATGGGTGGGTGGGTGGGATGGGTGCTGCAGCTTGGTGATTATCCATATTCCCTAGTTATGGGCTCTAACTCAGAAGCAGAGTATAATGAGGGATGAGTGCTGTTATTATAATGTATAGTAGAACTTTTTCTGGAGACATCTTTTATGAGAAATCCCAATCTGCATCAAATTTCTCTTCTTTTTTTCTTAAATCAGACTTTTTTTTTTTCAATTGGTCTTAATTTTTTATTTGATATAGTCTTTGAATTATTTACCTTTCTTCTCTGACTCTTTCCGGCTTCTAACCCCAGCAGACAAAAACCTATTGGTCTTGAGGCTACAATTTTATTGTTATTGCTGCTTTTGCTTTATTACTTTTCTTTCTATTTATGCCCTACTCTATTCATATTCCTGTCTGTCTTTCAAACCACTGCCTAGTTGCTAGGTTAAACCAGACCCTAGCAACCACATAGCTGCTGAAATTCCAAACTGGAAAGCTGAATAATTCAAAAACAGCAAATAAAAACAAAATAAGACCAATTGCAAATTGTCTCAAAATAGCGCTCTCTATCATATTTATGTGAACTACCCCTTTAATGTAAATTTCTCTTCAGAGGAAGAAGAATGATCTGGTAAGTGATTTGTTATTTTTTTTTCAGCACTTTAAAATGGTCTTTGAGAAGAAGCCTCTAATGATTCAGTAGTTGTGACTGAGAGTATCTTTCATTTCAACGGATCTTGCAAGATTTAAGAGATCCTGATCCATCCAACCAACCTCATCACACTTTTTTTAGAGTTTTCAGAAGTTTCCATCTCTTTCTTCGGGATGCTGCCACCTAAAGTCCCACCAAAGAACAAAAGGATTTTGGGGGAGGAGATACATTGCTCATTTATATGCAAAGCAGGGGGAATTCTGGGATAGCTCAGTTGATCCTCCATGGAATACCCTAAAGGCTGAAAAAACAGCATTACGTATAATGGTTTATATTGGTAAGGTGACAGGAGTGGGAAGTAATATTATAACCATAATAATAATAATTATTTTAATATTTTAACTACTCAAAATGGACTGTTCTACTAAATGTATGTTGTATATGTGCCCCCCAGTGTCAGGGGCCATAGATTTGCTCCTGGAAGAGAATGGAGTACAATCAGGCTTACAGCTAAGTAAGGGGCAGCACACTGGGGGTCCATGGGCATACACATACCCCTTATTAGTGCACTATTGGTAAGGTACAATATGGAGTGCCTGGGGGGGGGGGCAAGGTGTATACCCCCTCTGTTATAGGCCTTCCTTTTCATTTAAACTGTCTTTTTTCCCTTTTGGACAGAACATTTCAAATACTCACAAATCTTATCATTGTAAACAAGTCCTTAACTGACTCATTTCCATAGGCGGATTTTCAATAAGGCTTGGGGAGGCTAAGCCTCCCCAAACCTGCTCTGGCACCCTAAAAATAAAAAAATAAAATAAAAAAACCTGGCTCTGTTTCTGCGCTGTGCTGCAAATCTTCTCCTGTCCCTGCAAGCTCCGGGTTCTGCTCTAATCAGCTGTGCTCTGATTGGATCTTTCTTCTTGTATATTTTCCAATCAGAGCACAGCTTTCTTGACAGACAGTAAAATTGACCAATCAAGACACAGATGCAGACAGGGATCGGGAAATTTTGTAAACTGCAGAAATGAAGACTTAAAAAAGAAGAATCTGCAGACTGTAAGTTTACCCATGAACCAGCTTTGAACTTTGCTGCAGTTTTCATCCCACAGGTACTATACTGTATATGTTCTAAAGACTGACCCACTAGCTGGAATTAAATTGTTTTTTGTCATCTGACATTTATAATATCCCTATCCCCTACCCTAACAGATGGAGGGTAAGTTAATTTTTCCCCCTGACAAAGCTCATTGTGCTTTTATATATTTGTTATGGTTTTTTGCACATTCTATTTTTTTTTTTACTTTTGTCATTGTTTTTTTTCATTTATAGTAAGTTACAGTGGGGCCAATGCTGTGTATCAGTGCCAGTGTTATAGTGCCAGGGCCTGAATATCTGCCATCTGTACCCACTGCTTCTCACTGTATATAATGTGCTGGTTTTGTATATAAAGACTGTGTCTCACTGTATATAATGTGCTGGGTTTGTGTATAAAGACTGTGTCTCGCTGTATATAACGTGCCTGGGATGTCAGTACCTGCTGCCTCACTTTCTATAAAGCTAACTTAAACACATCTAATGGGGAGGTTCACTTTTAAGTTAACTTGTAGTATATTATAGAATGGCCTATTCCTAGCAACTTTGCAATTGGTCTTCCTAGTTAATTTTATATAGTTTTTGAATAATTTGCCTTTTGCTTCTGCCTCTTTCCAGCTTTCAAATGAGGGTCACTGACCAAAAAGTATTGCTCTGTGAAGCTACAGTTTTATTTTTCCATGCAGGTCCCTTAACTATTCATATTCCCATCTCTTGTTTAAACCACTACCTGGTATATAAGACCCTAGCAACCAGATAGCTGCTGAAATACCAAATGGAGAGCTGCTGAACAAAAAGCTAAATAACCGAAAAACCATTAAAAATAAAAGAGGACCAATTGCAAATTGTCTCAGAATATCAGTGTCTCCATCATATTAAAAGTTAATTTAAAGGTGAACTACCCCTTTAACCTAACTGAACACAAATGTATAGAGAACCCCTAACAGAAGTGCACATATGAATGCTTTTACATCCTAAGCATTTTAGGGTTAAAACCCCCCCCCCACCCGCACTTTTGCACAGTATCCCTGGGAGTCAGTGGGAACTGCCAGAGGTAGTTGGGAGGTTAATTTTTTACACCAGCAGTGAATCCACTAAGTGTCACATTAGGCTGATGCCACATGCAGCGTAGGGCTGATTTTTTCGGCAAGCGGGAAAACGCTTGCCGAAAATTCAGCCCTACGCCTGCTACTTGTGCCTGCACCCGAATGAATGGGATACGCTCGGGTGCAGGCACATGTAGCCGATATACGCACGAAAAAGCAAGAGAATGCAAAGTCTCGCGTTTTCATGCGTATATCGGCTACATGTGCCTGCACCCGAGCGTATCCCATTCATTCGGGTGCAGGCACAAGTAGCAGGCGTAGGGCTGAATTTTCGGCAATTTTTCCGCTTGCCGAAAAAATCAGCCCTACGCCGCATGTGGCATCAGCCTTAGCTGTAGGTCAGTCTGTGTATGGGCCATCTTTAGCCTCCCCAAACAAAAAAGTCATCCTCCGCCTATGCTCATTTCTATTTTTCTATTTTCCCCCCACAATAAGCAAGTATAGAATTATATATGATCTTTTCCAGTAAAAAAACAAGCATGACTACTGCCTACGCCCAGCAATATAAGTTCATATTCAGCTAAAGGCTTTATAATATAAAATGCATCATCCTCCAAACATCTCCATTATCGGAGCTCTCTGCGAAAGGTCAGATTCTCAGTGTCACAATCCTTTTTGGATAAGAGAGGATCGGAAAAAGTGAAGTTTTATGATACTATAATTCAAATACTATAAAAAATAAAGAAGACCAATTAATAAATTGCTTGGAATTGGCCATTCTATAACATATTAAAGGGATTATGTAATAAAATACATAAGCAGTAACTCATAGCAACCAATCAGCAGGTAGCATTTACTGGCCACCTGTTTAAAAGCAAACATCTTATTGGTTGCCATTGGTCACTGCTCCTGGGCAAACTTAGTGCTTTTTATTACATGTGGGGATAAATGTTAACATAAAGGTGAACCACCCCTTTAAGGCAGGCAAATCTAAACACTGAATGAAGTACAGGTACGGGACCTGTTCTCCAGAATGCTCGGGACTTGAGGGATCTTTCTGTAATTTGGATCTCCATACCTTAAGTCTGCTAAAAATCATTTAAATATTGACTAAACCCAATAGGACTGTTTTGCCTCCAATAAGCATTAATTATACCTTAGTTGGGATCAAGTACAGGTACTGTTTTATTATTACAGAGAAAAGGGAATCATTTAACCATTAAATAAACCCAATAGGGCTGTTCTGCCCCAATAAGGGGTAATTATATCTTAGTTGGGATCAAGTACAGGTACTGTTTTATTATTACAGAGAAAAGGGAATCATTTAACCATTAAATAAACCCAATAGGGCTGTTCTGCCCCAATAAGGGGTAATTATATCTTAGTTGGGATCAAGTAGAGGTACTGTTTTATTATTACAGAGAAAAGGGAATCATTTAATCATTAAATAAACCCAATAGGGCTGTTCTGCCCCAATAAGGGGTAATTATATCTTAGTTGGGATCAAGTAGAGGTACTGTTTTATTATTACAGAGAAAAGGGAATCATTTAACCATGAAATAAACCCAATAGGGCTGTTCTGCCCCCAATAAGGGGTAATTATATCTTAGTTGGGATCAAGTACAGGTACTGTTTTATTATTACAGAGAAAAGGGAATCATTTAACCATTAAATAAACCCAATAGGGCTGTTCTGCCCCCAATAAGGGGTAATTATATCTTAGTTGGGATCAAGTACAGGTACTGTTTTATTATTACAGAGAAAAGGGAATCATTTAACCATTAAATAAACCCAATAGGGCTGTTCTGCCCCCAATAAGGGGTAATTATATCTTAGTTGGGATCAAGTACAGGTACTGTTTTATTATTACAGAGAAAAGGGAATCATTTTCAAAAATCAAAATTATTGGCTTATAATGGAGTCTGTGGGAGATGGCCTTTCCGTAATTCAGAACTTTCTGGATAATGGGTTTCCGGATAATGGGTCCCATACCTGAACTTGGTTTCATATAAATCCTGAAACAAACCCTACATCCATTGTTTTCCCAGTTTGCATTGCTGTGTGGGTTTAGTGCTGCTTGCTATATCTGCACCCATATGTTAGAAAACCCCAAGGAGGGACTGTGCCACTCAAACATATATTCTGTGCCACCTTAATGATCAGACCCTTAAGGTTTCTGTTACTTTGGCGGCTGACAGAATTGGGTGTCTCATACTTTTCACTGGGTAAGTTGCATATTCCTGGAGAAATTAGTCATGCACAAAGCTCATGGATGGAATCAGACAAGCCAGATATTAAATGCTGTTACACAAGCGCTGAAAGCAGCCTCTACATATCAAGTAAACAAAATGTGTCAGAAAAACTGAAAGCTAAAGTGTAAAAGCAATTATCACCCTGCAGCTCTCTGTCTGATTATTAAAAGTTACTTGTTTTTAGATGTAAATGATATTATTTGTGTAGAACATTTACCTTTGGCAAGCGCCAAAACCACATGTACATTTATCTAACAGGAGCAGTGTGTTGAACCTTATGTTAATCATTTTATTTTGATGTTGGCGTGCCAGCGGAGGCCAGTACTCATTTCTTAATACAATTAGAATAATTATAATTGGCAGGAGTGTTTGGCTTGTTGTTCTGATTACTATCAGGAGGTTTATGTATGGGAATGAATCATGTTGGACGTATGATCTAGAGCAGGGGAGCCCAGACTTTGTCACCCTGTGATCTACTCTTGCCATCTGGCCTCCGTCATGAGTTAAAATAGTGCGACGTCTATCATTTGGCGCAAGAAGCAAGAAAAAATATCAATCGATATTTAAAGGAGAAGGAAAGGCTAATAAAGAGTTAATCCCAAGCTGCAGGCATACCTTCAGTTCTCTCAATAGTGCCCTTAAGTCTCCCCATATTTCTCCCGTTCAGATGATCAGAAGCCTCATGGGAAAAAAAACGCTGAGTTCTGTAAATAAAGTTCCCATAATGCCTCACTCCTGCACCAAGACCAAGACCCTTGTACATGCTCAGTTAGTAAGACTATGAGGAAGCTTCCTGCTGATTGGCTCAGATCCACATTCCTAAGGTGGGGGGAGGGAGTTCTTAGCATTCTTGTGTCTCTGGCACAGGAAAACAGACACAACAAATCTTTTGACAGAGGACTCGGTGCAGCGTTTCTGTGAGTGCTTATGGCTGTATTTATGTAGTCCTTTCTGATAAAGCTTACTTAGTTTTTACCTTTCCTTCTCCTTTAACAAATACACATAGCAATATATAAATGCAGTGCCAAATTCACATTTAATGCCCACATAACATTATTCAAGTGCCAACTTCAAGTTTAATTTGTAGGAGTTTTTACTTCCCTTCTTCATGGCCCACTTTGTAGTCTGCAGACAGAAACATATATAAAGTAGGAACAAATATATACAGCGGCCCGGTGGGGACAATCTTCTATAGTGGGATGGAACTACAAAGACGGACTCAAATCTCCAGTATTCTGGGGGGGAATGAAGTGGCGGGATGTCATCCCACTGCATTCCACCTCGAGGTCTACCAGAAACTTTAAAGTGATCTACTGGTAGACCGCAATCTACCTTTTGGGAACCCCTGATCTAGAGTATTTGAAAGTGGGGTCTGAAAGTGTCTGTACTTTGGAAGATGTGTGCATTCATTTTATTGTTATGCTCCTAACCTCATCTTATTGCTAGTATTTTGAAGGAAAATACCAGGCATCTGTCCATTAGTTGAAACTCAGTTGGTAGGGCAGCAAAACAGTCACCCCAAACACACAAGAGGCAGCTACAAGAGGATCAATAGGCAGCATCAGACTGGACCGTTGGGCCACCGGGAAAAGACCGGCTAGCCCAGACCCGCTGGCTACCCAGCTTAGACATGTGCAGGAAGCAGCACAACAACTCAGGCTTTGAGGAATGAGTTGGAAAGCGGGGTGCAGCACAGAGGTACATGTTGAGGAGGGAAGGTACTACAACATGGGGGTCTTTGTGGCTGGGGGGTGGTGGGTCCTTAAGGTGGCAGCCCCAGTGGTCTCTGCACAACCCAGTCCAACACTGCCAATAGAAAAAAGGCAAAGTCAGCATTTTGGAACAGAAAGTCCCTGAATTGTGCCCAATACAGGGGAAACATATTCCAAAGTCATCATGGTTGCAAAGAGAAAATGCACTTGGTATAATTGCAAAGTCACCAAAACTAATTCAACTGTGTGCACATTTCGCTGCAAATCAGAGGCAATTTCACATTAATTGGTCCATTAATTGGTTTCTGCCTGTAACTGTTACTGGAAAAGCTTGGCTGAAGTGTATTTGCGGTTCAATGATAATATAACAAAAGCTCACAAAGCAGGCCTGTCTCTCTTTAATTATGCACTCATGTTTGTTTGGAAATCCCTATTATGTATTATAGCATGAAATTGTTACAGCATTGTGCTTGCAAACAATAGCAGTCTGGCACCGTATCAGAACCATGGTGATACAATGAAATAGTGACGATAGTTTGTACCTACAGATACGGCAATGTTTCATGGGTGTCGTTTTGGGAATAGTGATGTCAGGTGACTCAAGGAAATATATCATTAGACTTTTTGGACATATTGGGCATCAACTATGAACATATTGCAGAGTTTCCCTTGGCTGCTGTGGTGCGGTAGGTGTAACACAAAATGAATGGTAGTAAAGGCTACCTGCAGCTTCAGCTAATGCACCTACCCGCCTCCATCTTGCCTGGCTGTCATACCAGTGGCAGGCGTTTTTGGAGACTAGCCCCAGCGTAGAGTTGGGGTTAGTAACAAATAAGAATTAAAATTTGAATTCCAAAATGTAATAGTCTTTGTTTTTATTTATCTCCAGTTATGCAATGTGGGGGTTATGGAATGAAGAAAAGGGGAAACTATACCCCCAGAATGAATACTTAACCAACAGATAGTTTATGTTAAGTGACCTATTTAAGAATCTTACCAAACTGGAATATATATATCAGTAAATATTGCCCTTTTACATCCTTTCCCTGCACATATTACTAAAAAAGTATATTTTTATGAAAATGGTTTATTTAGATGAAGCAGAGGTTTACATATGAGCTGTTTATGCAATTGCCGGCACAATTCGGCAATTTTCTTGACACAACTGTGCATTGCCTACCACCATTTTTGGTGAATTGGACGCAACTGCCCATGCACTTCAGCGCAGTTGCGCCAAATATTTCTATGTCTGCCCTGCATCATTTCCAGTGGTCGGTGTGTGAGTGATGTGTGTGCCCTATTCTTTTGGCAAAAAGGTGCTGCACCTATCGACGCAGGGCGCCGAGAGAATCCTGAAACAAACGCCTAGTCAGGAGGTGGTGGTATCTCCAGGGTTCCCATTCGTTATAAGCAGTGGCCAATTCGGAAAGGAAAGCAGACTGAATGGAGCACCTATTGACATAAGTACCTTTAATTAAAGTGGTTTTACGCCCAACTAATTGTGAGAAAACCTGTGCCCAATGTGCTGTGGTTGTAAATGAGCCCTGTTATCTCACAGGCTGTTAACTAGTAGAGCAAAAATGGTTATTATAGTTGTTGTTATTGCACAGTTAGGCACAGTATTATCTGGCTCTACATAGATCTCATTTCAATGTCTCAGTTTCTGCATCTTATACTTGCTGGAGATGCTTTGGACTATATACGTCAATCAATCAGTAGGTTAGTTTTGTTCCATATATTTCACCAATGAGTTCCAGATTCTGAAATGTTTCAATGCATTGACTGATCTAGAGGCAACTGAATCTTCCATTTTCCTAAGAACTTCTAACATATTTTTCCATTGGTATTGTCTGGACTATATATAATATTTTATGGATAGTGATCAGCGAATCTGTTCCATTTTGCTTCGGTGAAAAATTTGCGAATCTTTCAAAAGATCTGCAGAATGGCGGAAAATTCGCAGCTATTATTTTGTTGCATGGCTATTCTTTTGTCACCCGCGGCTATTATTTTGTCGCCCGGCTATTCTTTTGTCACCCACGGCTATTATTTCGTTGTGTGGCTAATCTTTTGACGCCCGCGACTTTTCTTTTTTGATGCCGGCAACAATTTCTTGGACGTGCGGCGAATTTTTTCATCCGTTTCACAAAACAATCCGCCAATGGTGAAACGCAGAAATTCGCCGTGAATCCATGCCTGGCGAAACATTTCGCACATCACTATTTATGGAGTGTCAACCCCTTAACAATATTTATTCTGCCATACCATAAAATACACATTAGTAAATGGCCCCCTAAGTATACTTTGCATTTTTGTTGACGCAGACGACAATTTTTAGATGCACGGCAAACTTTTCTGCAGCAAATTTTGCTGCCAGTTTTGCAAAGAATCCGTAATTGGCAAAACTTGGAAATTAGCCGCAAATCCATGGCTGCCAAATGTTCACTACTAAACATCTCTACAATATCATTGCATAGCTATGTGGGTAATTAATGGAACACAGGGGGTGTAAGGGGGGGGGTACAATCCAGAGAGAGAAGAGAAGGATAGACACAAGGAATGGAGACAGGAGATGATGTTAATGATAAAACACAAGAGAAAGAATGCCAGACATGATGGAGTTAATGCCATTTTTATACATTAGCTACTTAATAGAAATGAGGTTATTTTACTGAATTCTACAGAATGAAATAGCGGCATGACACGCGGTATATCTCAGTGTGATTGATCTGCACAGACTGTAATATCAAACTGTAATAAGTGGATTCCGATACTCATATATAAAAATAACCAGAAGAAATGTTCATGCAAATAAATGCAAGCTTTACAGAAATCCAATTAATCCGGCGAGTATTAGAATGAAAGGCTAGACTGATGCTCTGTAAAGGAAGCAGCACTTTAGGAAATGCCATGGCGCAATATGGAAAACAAGTAGGAAATAAGCTCATGTGGCGGCCATGAAAAATAATAAACAAAGTAATGCATATTAATGGCCCTGCGCTCTGTCCTCCCGGTATGAACAGTCCCAGCTTGAGGATAGGGAGGGAACTCAAGTCACAATTCCTGGAAAAGACTCAAAATACCATCAAATAAGAGGCTTTCTATGTATTGTACACAAATATTTACTCTAAACAGCCTTTACGTTGGGTCAAAAAATAATAAAAATATCTAATACAATAACTCTCTTTAAGAAAAAGCTCAGCTGTTACCTTCTGGGGCACTAAAACATTATTTTGCCCAGTCCTGCGCTTAAGGGCAAAAGCCTGGTGCACTCTTACCTTCCAGTTTGTGCCTGTATGTTACCCAACCACTAAAGCTGGCCATACACGCACCGATAATATCGTACGAAACCTCGTTTCGTACGATATTCGGTGCGTGTATGGCAAGTCGGTGAGTCGACCGGTATCGCAGGAAGCTGCTGATATCGGTCGACTCGCCGATCGGCCAGGTCAGAAAATTTTGATCGGGCGCCATAGAAGGCACCTGAGCAAAATCTGCCGTCAGGGCTGAATCGGCAGAAGGAGGTAGAAATCCTATTGTTTCTACCTCCTTATCTGCTGTTTCAGCCCTGACGGTGTGTGGCGGATCTGACGATGTTTCGTGCGACCGATGGTCGCATGAAACATCGCCAGATCGCCACGTGTGTGGCCACCTTTAGATTGTAAGCTCTACGGGGCAGGGACCTCCTTCCTACTGTGTCTCATACCACATGGCACTTACTCCCTGTGTATTTATACTTATTCATTGTATTATAACACTTTAACACTTGTCCTCCCTGTGTGTAATTGTGTATATTGTAAGATTGTACAGTGCTGCGTACCCTTGTGGCACTTTATAAATAAAGTACATACATACATACATACATACATACATAGACACATACAGAAAATGTTTGCCCATAGAAAACTGACCAATCCGATAACAAAAGCTCATAAGGCAGATGTTCCACGTAACAACTACAGATAGTGACGTATAGGAGAACACAAAGCATTTTCCTTGGTATGAATGGGGTTATACCCCTGGGCAAAAGTGCTGCCAGAATAATCACTAAGGACTACACTTTTGCACTTCTGCCCAGGGGAATCATACAGTAAATTACCTCTACATTGATTAAACCTGCTTCATTTGACGTACGTTTGTGTTTACTTTTACTTGAATTTCCTGTAAAAGTTTGGTAAAATGGGTGGTTATTAACCAGGAAAATATTTTTTATATTTAATTTTGAACTTTCCCATGGGGCTAGCCATATCCTTCATTTCTCAGGGTGCCACAGCCATGTGACCTGTGCTCTGATAAACTTCAGTCACACTTTACTGCTGCGCTGCAAGTTGGAGTGATATCCCCCCCCCCTCTACCAGCAGCTGATCAGCAGAACAATGGGAAGGGAGCAAGAGAGCAGCTCCCAGTAGGTATCAGAATAGCACTCAATAGTAAGAAATCCAAGTCCGGCTTGGGACTCCTCCAGTTTCATGGGAGTAGGAGAAACTGAACAGCACACAAGCCCAATAAAAGTGGTAGGGCTGCATAAAAGGCAAATCTGCCACTGGCCATTGCTATATATTTTCCAGTTCTGATTGACATATTGCTTTTCAGTGTGCTTTCTGACAGTAGTACCAGAACACAAGGGGGTTTGTTGGGTTCTGGGATTTGTAGTTTAGACTCCAAGGTCTGTGAGCTTGATTTCTATACATGAATATGATGGCAATACACACTTGTAGACATTTTAAATTAGGGATGTACCTAAAATAGAATCAACCAGAAAAGTTTTGGGCAAATACCAATCCAAAGTTAAACCCTAATATGCATTTTCACATTTGAGAAAGATAAAAAAAAAAATTGCATTAATTGCGAGCAAATTATTATTTAATTTATCACATAATATTAAGGGGACGGATTGGGTTTCGCTGAACATTTAGAACTAAATCCGGCTCCTGTGAATCCCAAACTGTAGATTTGCTGCACCCTTACCCAGAAAACAAGAAAAAGCTCATTTTTTTGTCATTTGTACTTCCAATGGGTTGAAACAAATGATAGGAAAATCTAGACCTTAATCATTTATAATTTAACATCACAATGAACAATCTGTCAGACGAAAATAATAAGCAAAATAAAAGTCATTTTGTCTGTCTCCTTCCTTCATGTCACTTACTGAGCAAGATGTATATCTGGGGTTTAATTCTGATTTATATTGTTCCATGCTCTCGTGGGTTACATTTACAATGCAAATTCCGGATACAAAAAGAAATAAATGTGAACTTAATGACAAGTTATATCTTTCATGCTTGGCAAGTTCCCTGTGTACATCAATACAACATATACTGACATTGAGAATCACATTGGACTCCACATTGGCCTTCAGTGCATATACCCCATAGCACTTTTGCATTTTATATAAATCTCATTCCGTGGACACAGATCAGTGGTAAATGTCTATAAATTCCATCTATTTAAGTGGAGGAATTAGAGTATATGCCAGTGTTTTCCAAACTATGGGGCTGTCCCCCAGAAGGAACATTTAGCAAAGTTTGGAGTGAAGGGCACAGCCTTAAGGCCAGTTAGGGTAATAATTGAGAAGAAAAGTCATTTTCTTTGCTAGATACACCATTCACTTTGCTAGACATAGCTTAGCTGAGAGGTAAATGAGGCTGAAATTTGGGGTGAACACTGTATGTATTTGCTGTACAGGTATTGGACTCCTTTTCCGGAAACCCATTATCCAGAGAGTTCAGAGTTATAGAAAGGCCATCTCCCATAGATGCCATTGCAATCAAATAATTCACATTTTAAAAAATGGTTTCCTTTTTCTCTGTAAAAATTAAACTGTACCTTGTACTTGATCCCAATTAAGATATAATTACCCTTTATTGGGGGCAGAACAGCCCTATTGGGTTTATTTAATGGTTAAATGATTCCCTTTTCTCTGTAATAATAAAACAGTACCTGTACTTGATCCCAATTAAGATATAATTACCCCTTATTGGGGGCAGAACAGCCCTATTGGGTTTATTTAATGGTTAAATGATTCCCTTTTCTCTGTAATAATAAAACAGTACCTGTACTTGATCCCAACTAAGATACAATTACCCCTTATTGGGGGCAGAACAGCCCTATTGGGTTTATTTCATGGTTAAATTATTCCCTTTTCTCTGTAATAATAAAACAGTACCTGTACTTGATCCCAACTAAGATATAATTACCCCTTATTGGGGGCAGAACAGCCCTATTGGGTTTATTTAATGGTTAAATGATTCCCTTTTCTCTGTAATAATAAAACAGTACCTTGTACTTGATCCCAATTAAGATATAATTACCCCTTATTGGGGGCAGAACAGCCCTATTGGGTTTATTTCATGGTTAAATGATTCCCTTTTCTCTGTAATAATAAAACAGTACCTGTACTTGATCCCAACTAAGATATAATTACCCCTTGTTGGAGCCAAAACAATCCTATTCGGTTTAATTACCTTTTAAATAATTTTATTAGCAGACTTAAGGTAGGAGATCTGAATTACGGAAGACCCCTTATCCGGAAAACCCCAGGTCCCGGGCATTCTGAATAGCAAGTCCCATACCTGTACTATATATTTTGAAACAATGACTGAATGTCTGATACACAGATATTTTCCCATATCTGTACTGATTTCATGAGTTATGGGGGAAGCCAGACCAAAGGTTGGACCTTCAAGGCTAAAAGTTGGAAGTTCAAGTGGAGCTTGAACTGAAAAACTTTGACAACCACTGGTAGAGGCAGTGCATTTGGGAACCGAAAGCCTTTAGGGGGTCCAACATGTTTAAGATCTTTGTGTTTTATAATATAGATGGCTCACAGTGTCAGCTGTAGTGATAAGAGCATTACTGAGCCACTACTGAGCAGACTGGCAGTGATCCCTGCAGGTAATTGGCTGCCCATTCAGTCACTAAGGGCAGAAGAGGGTCTATATGATTGGCATTACAATGGGCTTATGATCTGGCCTCCTTAGATGGCCCTGGCAGAACATGAAAAACCTCACAGCATGGCAAATACAATAAGCCCAACACCCGTGGGTACATAGAGTCAGACTGGAGCTAAACTTCTACCACAAACATTTCCCACACTTGTGAGCTTTGTTTCATGCAGGAACTTTCATGTTTAGCCTTTGATTTCTAGATTTTCCTTTATGAAAAAAGCTCAAGTGATTTATCACTCGCCGTGTAATTGAGCTGTAAGGGTCAGAAATATTCTGAAGTCACGTTCAGTCATTCTGAAGCTCTGAAGTTTAACAGAAATGTCAGAATCTGGAGACAAACTGCTTCCCATAGTTTTCCATCTGTTACACTTGAAATCCTTCAATAGTCAAAAGAGCTTAATTAAACCACAGGCAAATACCGTCTTGTATTGGGTCAACAAGGACTTCGTATTCATTTTAGGAAAAATGCGCAGGCACGTCAAAAAAGGCAGAGTTGTGTCCAAAAAGGACACGGTCACATATAAAAGGGGCGTGTTCTCATCAAAAAAGGCGCAGTTGTGTCAAAAAAGTTGTGCGGTAGCTGCATTTTCTGAATTTTTCAGTAGTCAAGGGTTAAACTTTTCACCAGGCATGGATTCCGCGTTTTGCCATTGGTGGATTTTTTGGTGAAACGGGTGTTATAATTCGGCACTAGGGATGGGCGAAATGTTTCGCCAGGCATGAATTCGCTGCAAATTTCCGTTTTTTGCCATTGGCAGATTGTTTGCCGGCGTCAAAAAAGAATAGTCGCGGGCGTCAAAAGAATAGCCATGCAACGGAATAATAGCCGCGGGCGTCAAAATAATAGCCGTGCGACAAAATAATAGCCGCGCGACAAAATAATAGCCGCGGGCGACAATTTTTTTTGCCGCATGACATTTTCGCCGTTTGGCAAATTTTTCGCCGTTTCGCGGATCTTTTGAAAGATTCGCAAATTTTTTGGCGAAGCGAAATCAATATTCAGCACGCTACTAAAAAAATTACAACTAAATTGTCGTGTGTCATTCTTTTGATGCACACGTCCAAAAACTGGCATGCACTCCAAAAAATGACGTAATTTTCACGGTTTTGTAAATGTTTCGCTGTTTAATTAGCAATTTTTCTGCGAACCGAAACAGGACAGATTCGCTCATCACTATTTTTCAACAGTTTTGTGCATTTTCCACTCAGCACTAATGTTTTATTTTTGTAACACACAATAATGCTCCATACGTTGAAATGAATTTGTTTCTGGTGCGTTCCTTGGCTTCCTTGTTACAGTTACTCTGCTAATTAACTCGGTAATGAGCTCTTAGTCTTGCTGTGATGTAATCAATTAGTCAAATCTCTGATCTCCTCCACTAATCATAACAGAAATTCTGCTTTGTGAGATGCAAAGGGATACACAGTATTTACTTGCTTGCCCTTCTGTATGCAGGCAGAACATTGAAAACTTTAAAAACTGAAGCAAGGGGCAGATGTATGAAAGATTGAACTGGGGGGAGAAATTCTTCCAAAACTTCCACAAATTTATATCTCGTTCTGTGTACAGATATGGGACCTGTTATCCAGAATGCTTGGGACCTAGGGTTTTCCGGATAAGGGGTATTTCTGTAATTTGGATCTCTATAACTTAAGCCTGCTAAAAATCATTTAAACATTAAATAAACCCAATAGGATTGTTTTGCCCCCAATAAGGGGTAATTATATCTTAGTTGGGATCAAGTACAGGTACTGTTTTATTATTACAGAGAAAAGGGAATCATTTAACCATTAAATAAACCCAATAGGACTGTTCTGCCCCCAATAAGGGGTAATTATATCTTAGTTGGGATCAAGTACAGGTACTGTTTTATTATTACAGAGAAAAGGGAATCATTTAACCATTAAATAAACCCAATAGGACTGTTCTGCCCCCAATAAGGGGTAATTATATCTTAGTTGGGATCAAGTACAGGTACTGTTTTATTATTACAGAGAAAAGGGAATCATTTAACCATTAAATAAACCCAATAGGACTGTTCTGCCCCCAATAAGGGGGTAATTATATCTTAGTTGGGATCAAGTACAGGTACTGTTTTATTATTACAGAGAAAAGGGAATCATTTAACCATTAAATAAACCCAATAGGACTGTTCTGCCCCCAATAAGGGGTAATTATATCTTAGTTGGGATCAAGTACAGGTACTGTTTTATTATTACAGAGAAAAGGGAATCATTTTTAAAAATGTGAATTAATTGATTAAAATGGAGTCTATGGGAGCTGGCCTTCCCGTAATTCTGGATAACGGCTTTCCAGGTAACAGATCCCATACCTGTATAAGATTGTTTGTTATTTTGTAGAGTAGGTTTTGACCAGTAATGGGCGAAATAATTCTCCAGACATTCGTGGCAATGATTTTGTAAAACGGGCATCGTGTAAAATTCGTCACACGACAAAAAATTGTTGTTTTACGTACACCATTTTCGTTGTTTCGTGGATTTTTCGCCGTTTCGCCAAAGCGAAATGGGATAGATTCGCTCATCATTAGTTTTGACCCAAAAAATATAACAGAAACTTTGCTTTTAAATGTGTTTATTATGTTGCTTTTTCATGTATTTAGCAAATATCGGCAGCAGAACAATAGTTCATATATATATATATATTGTAGGTGGGCCTTGTTATCATTGCTTCGCTCAGTCAAGTCTTTGTTTCAATCCATGGATGAATCCCACCAATCTACATAAACCATATTAGCAACATACGGAATCCCTATTATTTGAATTCCTCCCTTTATCCCGTAAAGTGCCGTATTCTCCTGAAGCAGAACGAGATACTGAAACACTGTAAAACGACCCATTTACAAGCAACAAAAGCGCATCAGCTGAATAAACTGAAAGCGTGATTATTTTAAATTTCATAGAATAAACATAAAAAAAAGCAATTATCGCGCCCGTTACGACACAACTGCCGCCATGTTTTTATACAATGGTTGAAGGCTTGTGAAACGCCTGATGAAGTCCATATGGGGTTTGGCCTTTACAGAACAGTAATTGTTTTTCTTGCTCACACTTCTGCGCCGGCATAATAAAATGTAATTATTCTAGCGACGAACCGCGCGGTAAGTGTGCGGCTGCTGAGCATTGAATTAATTCCGCGCGTATCAGTGAGAGACCAAACCAATTCCCTTCTGGCCGGACTGCCTGTGTTCAAGTTCATTAAATAGATTTCGGTATAATTAAAATGCAGTTCTTTGAATTCTCATTACATTTCAAAGGCTCGGGATACATCAATGCTCAAAACTCTTTCGCTGGTTGCTAAAAAATGATCCGATCAGGCCGAGGGAATACAACTACTTACTGAGAATGATTACACATTTTTAATGACATGCATTTTTTATAATTCCATTACACTAGGGCTTATTGTACTTCTTTCATTCATATTCATTCTATACACGTTGGTGTTTTTCCTTTATCCGGGACATGCAAGTTACTCGAGTAGAACTACTACTGAGAAGCCTTTGAATGTTATAGTCTTTTAAACCTTCACCCTAGTATAGATAAGTGATTTTTTCTTTTATCTCACATGTTGAACAGATACAAGTGCACAGATAAACCCTCTGCATAATGAACACCTGCAAAGAAAACGGTCACAACAAAGGGTAAACTGAGCGGTTTCTTATACTGGGAATCCAATTATCTACTTGACAAGGACAAAACATTGCACCCTGTTTGGCCCAAGAAATAACAAAAGGCAAAAAGTATGTTCATCATAAGCCCTATTCATTGCACTCATGTTGAACAGGCAAATCTACTGCCCCTTTAACTCAAACAAGTAGCCTTATTGCCTTATTGAGCTTCATGGCACATTCATCTAGGGATTAGGACAACTATATAACCATTTATACCTGCAGTCATTATAACACCTGCCTCCATAGGATTCACCATTGTAATGGAATTACCTACCACCAGTGATCCCCAACCAGTGGCTCAGGGACAACATGTTGCTCCCCATCCCCTTGGATGTTGCTCTCAGTGCCCCCAAACCAGGGAGTTATTTTTGAATTCCTGACTTGGGGGCAAGTTTTGGTTGAATAAAAACAAGATTTGCTACCAAATAAAGCCCCCTGTAAGCTGATAGGGTGCATAGAGGCCCCTAATAGCCAATCTTAGCCCTTATTTGGCTCCTCCATGAACTTTTATGATGCTTGTGTTGCTCTCCAAGTCTTTTTACATTTGACTGTGGCTCACGATTAAGAAAGGTTGGGGACCCCTGGTCTACCTCTCTGAAGAATGGGAGAAGCTTCTCAGTGGTGAATAGGCATGACCAACATTTTTCACCAGGTTTGGATTCACATTCAAGCTCCGCGCTTTGTCATCTGCAAATATTTTTATAAAAACCACCACAACATTTTTGCTACATCCTAAAGGGCACATTTACTAAGCCACGAACGTCCAAAAAGCGCCCGAATGCGTTCTTTCCGTAATGATCAGTATTTTTGCATTTTTTAGCCGCCGTCACGACTTTTTCGCGAATTGTCGCGACTTTTTGCGACACCGTCACAATTTTTCGTGAATGTTGCGACTTTTTCGTCGCTGTCGCGAAAAAAATCGGATTGGTTTTTCCGCCATTTACAATTGCTCAATATGAAAAATCGCGACATCGACGAAAAAGTTGCGCAAAATACGATAAAGTCGTGACGGCAATGGAAAATTGCGCAAAATATGGAAAAAAACGTGACGGCGAGGAAAAAGTCGCAAGATTTTCATTTCCAATCCGATTTTTTCCCATTTGGGATTCGGATTCGTGGATTAGTAAATGTGCCCCATAGACTCCTATGTATTCTGTGCAGAAAAAATGAGTTCAAAAGCGAGCAAAATGGGACGGAATCGCGTATTACTAGTGGTGAAACATTTTTTAAGATTTTACTGGGTAAATTTTGTTAATTTTTTAAAATTTTTTAAATTCTGAATTATTTGATTAAAATGGAGTTTATGGAGACAGACTTTCCGTAGTTTTGAGCTTTCGGGATAACCGGTTTCCGGGATAACGGATCCCATACCTGTATAATCATCAATTAGCAGCTGCATGTAAAGC
This sequence comes from Xenopus tropicalis, assembly GCF_000004195.4. Classification (NCBI taxonomy): domain Eukaryota; kingdom Metazoa; phylum Chordata; class Amphibia; order Anura; family Pipidae; genus Xenopus; species Xenopus tropicalis. Next base: position 23,345,852 of record NC_030677.2, on the reverse strand, counting down.
AAACCGGGAATAAAATAAACTTGTGTTTAACCTGTTTGAACTCATTACTTATATCCTGTGCCCTTGTATCTTTATTGTATAACTGTTCAGCCTGGCTCCAATCACATGCAGGATATGCAGGAACCAATGCAGAATGGCAACACTGCCGTATCAATAATAAAAGATTCCGCTACATATTTTAACCATAACTAAAATCTTTGTATTTTTTTCAGCAAGCAGCAGACTGCCCTATGCTCAGAGTACATTATCATTTCTCTTTATTTGCCTTACTCAAGCTGATTACTATCAATAATTCAGTGTCTGCTGTTCCCTTGCGCTCCATGTCAAGATATTTTGTATAATTTCCAGATTCTAAGTGAAGTTACTGTGCTTTTACAGCAAATATCAGAGTAACGACGTAAAAAAAAATATGGCTGAAATACAGAACAGGAAAAAGTACAGGCAGATTTCATCTAATACAAGGGAAAGAGTATTTCAGACTAAGACAGCTAAAATATTAATACGTTCAACTCAATCCTCATGAAAGATGAATACTCAACAAGTTTGAATGGGATCTTACGGAAGAGCAAAATTATCCTCTGGTGTAACATTGAGAGTAGGAAGAACCCAGCCAGGAATTGGGATTGCTAGTTTAGTAGCTCATAAAAAGACACTCTTCAGCCAGTTTAGGCCCAGTATTGATCAATGGGCTAAAGACTTGTACAGGTATAAGACCCCTTATGAGGAAACCCATTATCCAAAAAGTTCCGAATTATGGAAAGGACATCTCCCATAGACTCCATTTTAATCAAATAATTCACATTTTTAAAAATGGTTTCCTTTCTCTCTGTAATAATAAAACAGTACCTGTACTTGATCCCAACTAAGATATAATCACCCCTTATTGGGGCAGAACAGCCCTATTGGGTTTATTTCATGGTTAAATGATTCCCTTTTCTCTGTAATAATAAAACAGTACCTGTACTTGATCCCAACTAAGATATAATTACCCCTTATTGGGGGCAGAACAGCCCTATTGGGTTTATTTAATGGTTAAATGATTCCCTTTTCTCTGTAATAATAAAACAGTACCTGTACTTGATCCCAACTAAGATATAATTACCCCTTATTGGGGACAGAACAGCCCTATTGGGTTTATTTAATGGTTAAATGATTCCCTTTTCTCTGTAATAATAAAAAAGTACCTGTAATTGATCCCAACTAAGATATAATTACCCCTTATTGGATGCAAAACAATCCTATTGGGTTTAATTCATGTTTTATTGATTTTTTTAGTAGACTTAAGGTATGGAGATCCAAATTACGGAAAGACCCCTTATCCGGAATACCCTTGGTCCCGAGCATTCTGGATAACGGGTCCTATACCTCTATATATATATATATATAATTTAAACTATCTGTTGGTTAATTAATCATTCCGGGGTCATAGTTTTCCTTTCAGTTAGCACCTATGTTAGTAAATAAGTAGTGATGAGAAAATCTGTCCCGTTTCGCTTTACCATAAAATTCGCAAAACGGCAAGAAAATTTGTGAAATGGCTAAAAATTAGCAAAAAGCATTTGTCGTGCGATTTTTTTTGTCGCCTGTGTCTTTTTGACGCGGCCGCACCATTTCTGACGCGAATGCCCCTTTTTTGACGCGACCATGCCCAATTTGACGCATGACCAAAAAAATTCCACACGTCGAATTTTCCGGCAGCAAATATTCACGGAAGTTTTGCGAAACAATTTGCCAATGGCGAAATGCGGAAATTTGCTGCGAATCCATGCCTGCCGAAAAAAATTCACTCATCACTATAAATAAGCCCTCAATTCCATGACCTAATGGTCAGCAGAATTTTCTGACCAGACAAATATCTGAATCAGACCTGTCCAATCAGAAGTGGGATCATTCTTGGTCCCCTACACAGACCAATTGCATCCAATTGCAGCCAGTGTACCATCTGGCCCTGGCCTTTCATTATTTATTATTATGCATGCTCTGTTTTGGAAGTGAATGAAGGTTTGAAGGTCTGTTTGATTTACACCAACTTCTACCACCAAGATGGAACAAGTTTGCCCAGTAGCAGTAACCCATGGCAACCAATCTGCAGAAAAAACATTTACTGGTCACCTGTTTAAAAGCAATCATCTTATTGGTTGCCATTGGTTATTGCTCCTGGGTAAACTTAGTACCTTTTATAATATGTGGGGGAAAGTGCTTGCTTCTAGTATATGAAATTCTTCTATACTTCCATTGCTCCTCTTACCAGAGAGTATATAAAGTGATCCCTTTTGCACTCTGAGCCAGTGTCCTCCTATTTCCCACCTAATAAATAGTAAGCAATTGGAGGGTATGTAAGAGAATGGCCCTACTAGCATGACTTGTATAATGATGCAGATACATCTTATGGGACATTTACATATGATTGTATATGGATTATGGAATAAGCTTGGGCCTAGTGACTGGTGGTTTATGTGGCCAAAGGCTGTCAGGGGGGCTGATGCAATCTGTAGGTAGTCACATCTGGCTAATGCCAATCTGTAGGTTCTGGCAAATACCAGAGGGGCTGCTGTAAGATGCCATAGACCAGGGATCCCCAACCTTTCTTACTCGTGAGCCACAGTCAAATGTAAAAAGACTTGGGGAGCAACACAAGCACCATAAAAGTTCATGGAGGTGACAAATAAGGGCTAAGATTGGCTATTAGAGAGTTAAAAAAAAGCAGCACAACAGGTCTTGGTCAAGTGGGGTGTTGAATTCAGTTAGGAGGCGCCAAGCATTGATATGTGAGAGATAACAGACCTAAAAGACTCTCATAGAAGCTGGAGGGGGAGTATACCTAGAGTGGTAAGTTCGGCCTTAATACGGTGTCCCACGGGGGACCCAGGTTCGATTCCCACAGAGAGCTCCTTGGGATCCAGGACAAGTCCGCTTAACCTCCAATGTTCCAGCAACCCGGGATTCCTTGGTTGCTGTAGCATTTTACCCCCCACCCCGTCAGTCATTGGGTTACTACGCAATTTGTTTTTTAAAAACTCAAAGTGGGAGGGGCCAATAACAGCCAATCAAATTTTACCCATTGACTTTTATGGGGGAATTGAAACTGCTGCCGCACTTACAGCTTTGAGGCTACACTCCCCAAACTTGAATCACATAGTCATGGGCTCAGCCTGAATGAAAATATGATGATTGCTGGATACCCAAAAGTGGGCAGAGCTGTGAACAGCCAATCAGATTTTACCTATTGATTTGGCGGAAATTGAACCTGCTGCCAGTCTCACAGTAATAACACCGGGGTCCCCAAAGTTTTTACACTCGGTCACTAGGGGACTGCAGCTATAGATTCGAAAAGTGGGCGGAGTCAGCAACAGCCAATCAAATTTCACCTATTGATTTTTATTGGTTTGATGCCAGAGTTCCCAAACTTTGCGCAGTCGGTCATTGGGTTACTACGCATTCAAGTTTTTTGTTTTCTAAAAACTCAAAGTGGGAGGGGCCAACAACAGCCAATCAAATTTTACCCATTGACTTTTATGGGGAAATTGAAACTGCTGCCGCACTTACAGCTTTGAGGCTACACTCCCCAAACTTGAATCACATAGTCATGGGCTCAGCCTGAATGAAAATATGATGATTGCTGGATGCCCAAAAGTGGGCAGAGCTGTGAACAGCCAATCAGATTTTACCTATTGACTTGGTGGAAATCCAACCTGCTGCCATTCGCACAGTAATAACACTGGGGTCCCCAAACTTTGCAGGGTTAGGCACCAGGTAACTGTGGTTCAAGGTAAGAAAAAGTGGGTGGAGCCACCAACAGCCAATCAGATTTTACCTATTGACTTTACATGGGGAAATTTAACCTGCTGCTGCCATTCTCACAGTATTAACACCAGGGTCCCCAAACTTTTCACAGTTGGTCACTAGAGGACTGCAGTTTTAGTTTTGAAAAAGTGGGCGGGGCCACCAACAGCCAATCAGATTTCACCTATTGAATTTTATTGGTTTGATGCCAGGGTTCGCAAACTTTGCACAGTCAGTCACTGCGTGACTTCGTACTCAAGGTTAGAAAAAGTGGGCGGGGCTGCCTAAAGCCAATCACATTTCTTTAATTGTTTTCAGTGAGAAAATTTTAACTGCTGCCATTCTCAGAAGTTGAATGTCAGGGTCCCCAAACTTTGCACAGTTTGTCACTGGGTGACTATGTTCCAAGTTTAGAAAAGTGGGCGGGGCCAACAACAACCAATCAGATTTCAACCTATAGACTTCACATGTTTAAATTTAAACTGCTGCCATTCTTTAAATATTAATACTAAGGTCTCCAAACTTTGCAGAGCTAGTCACCTGGTAACTGCGGTTCAGAGTTAGAAAAAGTGGGTGGAGCCACCAACAGCCAATCAGATTTTAACTCTTGATTTTCGAAGGGGAAATTCAACCTGCTGCCATTCTCACAGTATTAACACCAGGGTCACTAGGGGACTGCATTTTTAGGTTTTAAAAAGTGGGTGGAGCCACCAACAGCCAATCAGCCTATTGAATTTTTTTTTTGTTTAAATTTAAAATTCTGCTTTTCTCACACTATTTCTGTCAGGGTTCCCAAACATTGCACAGTCAGTGACTGGATGACTACATTTTCAGGGTTAGAAAAAGTGGGAGGAGCCACCAACAGCAAATCCATTTCCACCCATTAGATTTCATTGGTTTATATTTAAACTGTTGCCATTATTTAAATATTAATTTCAGGGTTGTTAAAGTTTCCAGAGTTAGTCACTGGGTATTTGCTGCTTCAAGTTAGAAAAAAGTGGGCGGAGCCAATAAACAGCCAATAACATTTCACCTATTTACTATGGTAATGGTACAATGGGGAAGTGTAAAATGCTGTCAGTCACACAGAGTCCCCAAAATTTGCAAAGTTGGTCACAGGTTAGAAAAAGGGGGTGGAGCCACCAACCGCCAATCACTGTTGTCACTCGGTGACTTTCGGTGGGGAAATTTAAGTTGCTGCCATTCAGACACTATTAAAACCAGGGTCCCCAAACTTTGCACAGTGGTTTTTACTATATGACTGTGGTCCAAGGTCAGAGAAAGTGGGCAGAGCCCATTCAGTGACTTTCAACCCAACATGAAGTTTGTTCTCAAACTTCCCTTTCTAGTTCATTTCTGTGCTTCTTAATTGCACAAAGCCGTGCTCCGGTATATTTATTATGAGGAAACACTAATGAGATATTTTTTTTCAACTGTCATTAAAACATTCTAAAGTAGACGAGTCCGTTTTAGAGTTTCTGTACCTAAGCAGGCTTTGGTCTGGCCAGTGGGTGGATGAAAGGCCTCACTTCTAAAGCAGCCATAAAAGAGGTTTCCATAGCTAAGCACTGGGGTATTTTGGGGCCAGTTTAATAACTTATTGCCAGCTCACCTCATGGCCCTGATATATATCAATAAATATGTACAAGGGCAATATTTACTGATACAGGTATGGGATCTCTTATCCGGAAACCCGTTATCCAGAAAGCTCCGAATTACGGAAAGCCCATCTCCCATAAACTCCATTTTAGTCAAATAATTCAGAATTTTAAAACTGATTTCCTTTTTCTCTGTAAAAGTAAAACTGTACCTTTTAATTGATCTCAACTAAGATATAATTACCCCTTATTGGATGCAAAACAATCCTATTGGGTTTAATTAATGTTTTATTGATTTTTTTTAGTAGACTTAAGGTATGGAGATCCAAATCACGGAAAGACCCCTTATCCGGAATACCCTTGGTCCCGAGCATTCTGGATAACGGGTCCTATACCTCTATATATATATAATTTAAACTATCTGTTGGTTAATTAATCATTCCGGGGTCATAGTTTTCCTTTCAGTTAGCACCTATGTTAGTAAATAAGTAGTGATGAGAAAATCTGTCCCGTTTCGCTTTACCATAAAATTCGCAAAACGGCAAGAAAATTAGTGAAATGGCTAAAAATTAGCAAAAAGCATTTGTCGTGCGATTTTTTTTGTCGCCTGTGTCTTTTTGACGCGGCTGCACCATTTCTGACGCGAATGCCCCTTTTTTGACGCGACCATGCCCAATTTGACGCATGACAAAAAAATTTCCACGCGTCGAATTTTCCGGCGGCAAATATTCACGGAAGTTTTGCGAAACAATTTGCCAATGGCGAAATGCGGAAATTTGCTGCGAATCCATGCCTGCCGAAAAAAATTCACTCATCACTATAAATAAGCCCTCAATTCCATGACCTAATGGTCAGCAGAATTTTCTGACCAGACAAATATCTGAATCAGACCTGTCCAATCAGAAGTGGGATCATTCTTGGTCCCATACACAGACCAATTGCATCCAATTGCAGCCAGTGTACCATCTGGCCCTGGCCTTTCATTATTTATTATTATGCATGCTCTGTTTTGGAAGTGAATGAAGGTTTGAAGGTCTGTTTGATTTCCACCAACTTCTACCACCAAGATGGAACAAGTTTGCCCAGTAGCAGTAACCCATGGCAACCAATCTGCAGAAAAAACATTTACTGGTCACCTGTTTAAAAGCAATCATCTTATTGGTTGCCATTGGTTATTGCTCCTGGGTAAACTTAGTACCTTTTATAATATGTGGGGGAAAGTGCTTGCTTCTAGTATATGAAATTCTTCTATACTTCCATTGCTCCTCTTACCAGAGAGTATATAAAGTGATCCCTTTTGCACTCTGAGCCAGTGTCCTCCTATTTCCCACCTAATAAATAGTAAGCAATTGGAGGGTATGTAAGAGAATGGCCCTACTAGCATGACTTGTATAATGATGCAGATACATCTTATGGGACATTTACATATGATTGTATATGGATTATGGAATAAGCTTGGGCCTAGTGACTGGTGGTTTATGTGGCCAAAGGCTGTCAGGGGGGCTGATGCAATCTGTAGGTAGTCACATCTGGCTAATGCCAATCTGTAGGTTCTGGCAAATACCAGAGGGGCTGCTGTAAGATGCCATAGACCAGGGATCCCCAACCTTTCTTACTCGTGAGCCACAGTCAAATGTAAAAAGACTTGGGGAGCAACACAAGCACCATAAAAGTTCATGGAGGTGACAAATAAGGGCTAAGATTGGCTATTAGAGAGTTAAAAAAAAGCAGCACAACAGGTCTTGGTCAAGTGGGGTGTTGAATTCAGTTAGGAGGCGCCAAGCATTGATATGTGAGAGATAACAGACCTAAAAGACTCTCATAGAAGCTGGAGGGGGAGTATAGCCTAGTGGTAAGTTCGGCCTTAATACGGTGTCCCCATGGGGGACCCAGGTTCGATTCCCACAGCGCAGAACTCCTTGGGATCCAGGACAAGTCCGCTTAACCTCCAATGTTCCAGCAACCCGGGATTCCTTGGTTGCTGTAGCATTTTACCCCCCCACCCCGTCAGTCATTGGGTTACTACGCAATTTGTTTTTTAAAAACTCAAAGTGGGAGGGGCCAACAACAGCCAATCAAATTTTACCCATTGACTTTTATGGGGAAATTGAAACTGCTGCCGCACTTACAGATTTGAGGCTACACTCCCCAAACTTGAATCACATAGTCATGGGCTCAGCCTGAATGAAAATATGATGATTGTTGGATGCCCAAAAGTGGGCAGAGCTGTGAACAGCCAATCAGATTTTACCTATTGACTTGGTGGAAATCCAACCTGCTGCCATTCGCACAGTAATAACACTGGGGTCCCCAAACTTTGCAGGGTTAGACACCAGGTAACTGTGGTTCAAGGTAAGAAAAAGTGGGTGGAGCCACCAACAGCCAATCAGATTTTACCTATTGACTTTACATGGGGAAATGCAACCTGCTGCTGCCATTCTCACAGTATTAACACCAGGGTCCCCAAACTTTTCACAGTTGGTCACTAGAGGACTGCAGTTTTAGTTTTGAAAAAGTGGGCGGGGCCACCAACAGCCAATCAGATTTCACCTATTGAATTTTATTGGTTTGATGCCAGGGTTCGCAAACTTTGCACAGTCAGTCACTGCGTGACTTCGTACTCAAGGTTAGAAAAAGTGGGCGGGGCTGCCTAAAGCCAATCACATTTCTTTAATTGTTTTCAGTGGGAAAATTTTAACTGCTGCCATTCTCAGAAGTTTAATGTCAGGGTCCCCAAACTTTGCACAGTTTGTCACTGGGTGACTATGTTCCAAGTTTAGAAAAGTGGGCGGGGCCAACAACAACCAATCAGATTTCAACCTATAGACTTCACATGTTTAAATTTAAACTGCTGCTATTCTTTAAATATTAATACTAAGGTCTCCAAACTTTGCAGAGCTAGTCACCTGGTAACTGCGGTTCAGAGTTAGAAAAAGTGGGTGGAGCCACCAACAGCCAATCAGATTTTAACTCTTGATTTTCGAAGGGGAAATTCAACCTGCTGCCATTCTCACAGTATTAACACCAGGGTCACTAGGGGACTGCATTTTTAGGTTTTAAAAAGTGGGTGGAGCCACCAACAGCCAATCAGCCTATTGAATTTTTTTTTTGTTTAAATTTAAAATTCTGCTTTTCTCACACTATTTCAGTCAGTGACTGGATGACTACATTTTCAGGGTTAGAAAAAGTGGGAGGAGCCACCAACAGCAAATCCATTTCCACCCATTAGATTTCATTGGTTTATATTTAAACTGTTGCCATTATTTAAATATTAATTTCAGGGTTGTTAAAGTTTCCAGAGTTAGTCACTGGGTATTTGCTGCTTCAAGTTAGAAAAAAGTGGGCGGAGCCAATAAACAGCCAATAACATTTCACCTATTTACTATGGTAATGGTACAATGGGGAAGTGTAAAATGCTGTCAGTCACACAGAGTCCCCAAAATTTGCAAAGTTGGTCACAGGTTAGAAAAAGGGGGTGGAGCCACCAACCGCCAATCACTGTTGTCACTCGGTGACTTTCGGTGGGGAAATTTAAGTTGCTGCCATTCAGACACTATTAAAACCAGGGTCCCCAAACTTTGCACAGTGGTTTTTACTATATGACTGTGGTCCAAGGTCAGAGAAAGTGGGCAGAGCCCATTCAGTGACTTTCAACCCAACATGAAGTTTGTTCTCAAACTTCCCTTTCTAGTTCATTTCTGTGCTTCTTAATTGCACAAAGCCGTGCTCCGGTATATTTATTATGAGGAAACACTAATGAGATATTTTTTTTCAACTGTCATTAAAACATTCTAAAGTAGACGAGTCCGTTTTAGAGTTTCTGTACCTAAGCAGGCTTTGGTCTGGCCAGTGGGTGGATGAAAGGCCTCACTTCTAAAGCAGCCATAAAAGAGGTTTCCATAGCTAAGCACTGGGGTATTTTGGGGCCAGTTTAATAACTTATTGCCAGCTCACCTCATGGCCCTGATATATATCAATAAATATGTACAAGGGCAATATTTACTGATACAGGTATGGGATCTCTTATCCGGAAACCCGTTATCCAGAAAGCTCCGAATTACGGAAAGCCCATCTCCCATAAACTCCATTTTAGTCAAATAATTCAGAATTTTAAAACTGATTTCCTTTTTCTCTGTAAAATAAAACTGTACCTTTTAATTGATCTCAACTAAGATATAATTACCCCTTATTGGATGCAAAACAATCCTATTGGGTTTAATTAATGTTTTATTGATTTTTTTTAGTAGACTTAAGGTATGGAGATCCAAATCACGGAAAGACCCCTTATCCGGAATACCCTTGGTCCCGAGCATTCTGGATAACGGGTCCTATACCTCTATATATATATAATTTAAACTATCTGTTGGTTAATTAATCATTCCGGGGTCATAGTTTTCCTTTCAGTTAGCACCTATGTTAGTAAATAAGTAGTGATGAGAAAATCTGTCCCGTTTCGCTTTACCATAAAATTCGCAAAACGGCAAGAAAATTAGTGAAATGGCTAAAAATTAGCAAAAAGCATTTGTCGTGCGATTTTTTTTGTCGCCTGTGTCTTTTTGACGCGGCCGCACCATTTCTGACGCGAATGCCCCTTTTTTGACGCGACCATGCCCAATTTGACGCATGACAAAAAAATTTCCACGCGTCGAATTTTCCGGCGGCAAATATTCACGGAAGTTTTGCGAAACAATTTGCCAATGGCGAAATGCGGAAATTTGCTGCGAATCCATGCCTGCCGAAAAAAATTCACTCATCACTATAAATAAGCCCTCAATTCCATGACCTAATGGTCAGCAGAATTTTCTGACCAGACAAATATCTGAATCAGACCTGTCCAATCAGAAGTGGGATCATTCTTGGTCCCATACACAGACCAATTGCATCCAATTGCAGCCAGTGTACCATCTGGCCCTGGCCTTTCATTATTTATTATTATGCATGCTCTGTTTTGGAAGTGAATGAAGGTTTGAAGGTCTGTTTGATTTCCACCAACTTCTACCACCAAGATGGAACAAGTTTGCCCAGTAGCAGTAACCCATGGCAACCAATCTGCAGAAAAAACATTTACTGGTCACCTGTTTAAAAGCAATCATCTTATTGGTTGCCATTGGTTATTGCTCCTGGGTAAACTTAGTACCTTTTATAATATGTGGGGGAAAGTGCTTGCTTCTAGTATATGAAATTCTTCTATACTTCCATTGCTCCTCTTACCAGAGAGTATATAAAGTGATCCCTTTTGCACTCTGAGCCAGTGTCCTCCTATTTCCCACCTAATAAATAGTAAGCAATTGGAGGGTATGTAAGAGAATGGCCCTACTAGCATGACTTGTATAATGATGCAGATACATCTTATGGGACATTTACATATGATTGTATATGGATTATGGAATAAGCTTGGGCCTAGTGACTGGTGGTTTATGTGGCCAAAGGCTGTCAGGGGGGCTGATGCAATCTGTAGGTAGTCACATCTGGCTAATGCCAATCTGTAGGTTCTGGCAAATACCAGAGGGGCTGCTGTAAGATGCCATAGACCAGGGATCCCCAACCTTTCTTACTCGTGAGCCACAGTCAAATGTAAAAAGACTTGGGGAGCAACACAAGCACCATAAAAGTTCATGGAGGTGACAAATAAGGGCTAAGATTGGCTATTAGAGAGTTAAAAAAAAGCAGCACAACAGGTCTTGGTCAAGTGGGGTGTTGAATTCAGTTAGGAGGCGCCAAGCATTGATATGTGAGAGATAACAGACCTAAAAGACTCTCATAGAAGCTGGAGGGGGAGTATAGCCTAGTGGTAAGTTCGGCCTTAATACGGTGTCCCCATGGGGGACCCAGGTTCGATTCCCACAGCGCAGAACTCCTTGGGATCCAGGACAAGTCCGCTTAACCTCCAATGTTCCAGCAACCCGGGATTCCTTGGTTGCTGTAGCATTTTACCCCCCCACCCCGTCAGTCATTGGGTTACTACGCAATTTGTTTTTTAAAAACTCAAAGTGGGAGGGGCCAACAACAGCCAATCAAATTTTACCCATTGACTTTTATGGGGAAATTGAAACTGCTGCCGCACTTACAGATTTGAGGCTACACTCCCCAAACTTGAATCACATAGTCATGGGCTCAGCCTGAATGAAAATATGATGATTGTTGGATGCCCAAAAGTGGGCAGAGCTGTGAACAGCCAATCAGATTTTACCTATTGACTTGGTGGAAATCCAACCTGCTGCCATTCGCACAGTAATAACACTGGGGTCCCCAAACTTTGCAGGGTTAGACACCAGGTAACTGTGGTTCAAGGTAAGAAAAAGTGGGTGGAGCCACCAACAGCCAATCAGATTTTACCTATTGACTTTACATGGGGAAATGCAACCTGCTGCTGCCATTCTCACAGTATTAACACCAGGGTCCCCAAACTTTTCACAGTTGGTCACTAGAGGACTGCAGTTTTAGTTTTGAAAAAGTGGGCGGGGCCACCAACAGCCAATCAGATTTCACCTATTGAATTTTATTGGTTTGATGCCAGGGTTCGCAAACTTTGCACAGTCAGTCACTGCGTGACTTCGTACTCAAGGTTAGAAAAAGTGGGCGGGGCTGCCTAAAGCCAATCACATTTCTTTAATTGTTTTCAGTGGGAAAATTTTAACTGCTGCCATTCTCAGAAGTTTAATGTCAGGGTCCCCAAACTTTGCACAGTTTGTCACTGGGTGACTATGTTCCAAGTTTAGAAAAGTGGGCGGGGCCAACAACAACCAATCAGATTTCAACCTATAGACTTCACATGTTTAAATTTAAACTGCTGCTATTCTTTAAATATTAATACTAAGGTCTCCAAACTTTGCAGAGCTAGTCACCTGGTAACTGCGGTTCAGAGTTAGAAAAAGTGGGTGGAGCCACCAACAGCCAATCAGATTTTAACTCTTGATTTTCGAAGGGGAAATTCAACCTGCTGCCATTCTCACAGTATTAACACCAGGGTCACTAGGGGACTGCATTTTTAGGTTTTAAAAAGTGGGTGGAGCCACCAACAGCCAATCAGCCTATTGAATTTTTTTTTTGTTTAAATTTAAAATTCTGCTTTTCTCACACTATTTCAGTCAGTGACTGGATGACTACATTTTCAGGGTTAGAAAAAGTGGGAGGAGCCACCAACAGCAAATCCATTTCCACCCATTAGATTTCATTGGTTTATATTTAAACTGTTGCCATTATTTAAATATTAATTTCAGGGTTGTTAAAGTTTCCAGAGTTAGTCACTGGGTATTTGCTGCTTCAAGTTAGAAAAAAGTGGGCGGAGCCAATAAACAGCCAATAACATTTCACCTATTTACTATGGTAATGGTACAATGGGGAAGTGTAAAATGCTGTCAGTCACACAGAGTCCCCAAAATTTGCAAAGTTGGTCACAGGTTAGAAAAAGGGGGTGGAGCCACCAACCGCCAATCACTGTTGTCACTCGGTGACTTTCGGTGGGGAAATTTAAGTTGCTGCCATTCAGACACTATTAAAACCAGGGTCCCCAAACTTTGCACAGTGGTTTTTACTATATGACTGTGGTCCAAGGTCAGAGAAAGTGGGCAGAGCCCATTCAGTGACTTTCAACCCAACATGAAGTTTGTTCTCAAACTTCCCTTTCTAGTTCATTTCTGTGCTTCTTAATTGCACAAAGCCGTGCTCCGGTATATTTATTATGAGGAAACACTAATGAGATATTTTTTTTCAACTGTCATTAAAACATTCTAAAGTAGACGAGTCCGTTTTAGAGTTTCTGTACCTAAGCAGGCTTTGGTCTGGCCAGTGGGTGGATGAAAGGCCTCACTTCTAAAGCAGCCATAAAAGAGGTTTCCATAGCTAAGCACTGGGGTATTTTGGGGCCAGTTTAATAACTTATTGCCAGCTCACCTCATGGCCCTGATATATATCAATAAATATGTACAAGGGCAATATTTACTGATACAGGTATGGGATCTCTTATCCGGAAACCCGTTATCCAGAAAGCTCCGAATTACGGAAAGCCCATCTCCCATAAACTCCATTTTAGTCAAATAATTCAGAATTTTAAAACTGATTTCCTTTTTCTCTGTAAAAGTAAAACTGTACCTTTTAATTGATCTCAACTAAGATATAATTACCCCTTATTGGATGCAAAACAATCCTATTGGGTTTAATTAATGTTTTATTGATTTTTTTTAGTAGACTTAAGGTATGGAGATCCAAATCACGGAAAGACCCCTTATCCGGAATACCCTTGGTCCCGAGCATTCTGGATAACGGGTCCTATACCTCTATATATATATAATTTAAACTATCTGTTGGTTAATTAATCATTCCGGGGTCATAGTTTTCCTTTCAGTTAGCACCTATGTTAGTAAATAAGTAGTGATGAGAAAATCTGTCCCGTTTCGCTTTACCATAAAATTCGCAAAACGGCAAGAAAATTAGTGAAATGGCTAAAAATTAGCAAAAAGCATTTGTCGTGCGATTTTTTTTGTCGCCTGTGTCTTTTTGACGCGGCTGCACCATTTCTGACGCGAATGCCCCTTTTTTGACGCGACCATGCCCAATTTGACGCATGACAAAAAAATTTCCACGCGTCGAATTTTCCGGCGGCAAATATTCACGGAAGTTTTGCGAAACAATTTGCCAATGGCGAAATGCGGAAATTTGCTGCGAATCCATGCCTGCCGAAAAAAATTCACTCATCACTATAAATAAGCCCTCAATTCCATGACCTAATGGTCAGCAGAATTTTCTGACCAGACAAATATCTGAATCAGACCTGTCCAATCAGAAGTGGGATCATTCTTGGTCCCATACACAGACCAATTGCATCCAATTGCAGCCAGTGTACCATCTGGCCCTGGCCTTTCATTATTTATTATTATGCATGCTCTGTTTTGGAAGTGAATGAAGGTTTGAAGGTCTGTTTGATTTCCACCAACTTCTACCACCAAGATGGAACAAGTTTGCCCAGTAGCAGTAACCCATGGCAACCAATCTGCAGAAAAAACATTTACTGGTCACCTGTTTAAAAGCAATCATCTTATTGGTTGCCATTGGTTATTGCTCCTGGGTAAACTTAGTACCTTTTATAATATGTGGGGGAAAGTGCTTGCTTCTAGTATATGAAATTCTTCTATACTTCCATTGCTCCTCTTACCAGAGAGTATATAAAGTGATCCCTTTTGCACTCTGAGCCAGTGTCCTCCTATTTCCCACCTAATAAATAGTAAGCAATTGGAGGGTATGTAAGAGAATGGCCCTACTAGCATGACTTGTATAATGATGCAGATACATCTTATGGGACATTTACATATGATTGTATATGGATTATGGAATAAGCTTGGGCCTAGTGACTGGTGGTTTATGTGGCCAAAGGCTGTCAGGGGGGCTGATGCAATCTGTAGGTAGTCACATCTGGCTAATGCCAATCTGTAGGTTCTGGCAAATACCAGAGGGGCTGCTGTAAGATGCCATAGACCAGGGATCCCCAACCTTTCTTACTCGTGAGCCACAGTCAAATGTAAAAAGACTTGGGGAGCAACACAAGCACCATAAAAGTTCATGGAGGTGACAAATAAGGGCTAAGATTGGCTATTAGAGAGTTAAAAAAAAGCAGCACAACAGGTCTTGGTCAAGTGGGGTGTTGAATTCAGTTAGGAGGCGCCAAGCATTGATATGTGAGAGATAACAGACCTAAAAGACTCTCATAGAAGCTGGAGGGGGAGTATAGCCTAGTGGTAAGTTCGGCCTTAATACGGTGTCCCCACGGGGGACCCAGGTTCGATTCCCACAGCGCAGAACTCCTTGGGATCCAGGACAAGTCCGCTTAACCTCCAATGTTCCAGCAACCCGGGATTCCTTGGTTGCTGTAGCATTTTACCCCCCACCCCGTCAGTCATTGGGTTACTACGCAATTTGTTTTTTAAAAACTCAAAGTGGGAGGGGCCAACAACAGCCAATCAAATTTTACCCATTGACTTTTATGGGGAAATTGAAACTGCTGCCACACTTACAGATTTGAGGCTACACTCCCCAAACTTGAATCACATAGTCATGGGCTCAGCCTGAATGAAAATATGATGATTGTTGGATGCCCAAAAGTGGGCAGAGCTGTGAACAGCCAATCAGATTTTACCTATTGACTTGGTGGAAATCCAACCTGCTGCCATTCGCACAGTAATAACACTGGGGTCCCCAAACTTTGCAGGGTTAGACACCAGGTAACTGTGGTTCAAGGTAAGAAAAAGTGGGTGGAGCCACCAACAGCCAATCAGATTTTACCTATTGACTTTACATGGGGAAATGCAACCTGCTGCTGCCATTCTCACAGTATTAACACCCCAAAGGGTCCCCAAACTTTTCACAGTTGGTCACTAGAGGACTGCAGTTTTAGTTTTGAAAAAGTGGGCGGGGCCACCAACAGCCAATCAGATTTCACCTATTGAATTTTATTGGTTTGATGCCAGGGTTCGCAAACTTTGCACAGTCAGTCACTGCGTGACTTCGTACTCAAGGTTAGAAAAAGTGGGCGGGGCTGCCTAAAGCCAATCACATTTCTTTAATTGTTTTCAGTGGGAAAATTTTAACTGCTGCCATTCTCAGAAGTTTAATGTCAGGGTCCCCAAACTTTGCACAGTTTGTCACTGGGTGACTATGTTCCAAGTTTAGAAAAGTGGGCGGGGCCAACAACAACCAATCAGATTTCAACCTATAGACTTCACATGTTTAAATTTAAACTGCTGCTATTCTTTAAATATTAATACTAAGGTCTCCAAACTTTGCAGAGCTAGTCACCTGGTAACTGCGGTTCAGAGTTAGAAAAAGTGGGTGGAGCCACCAACAGCCAATCAGATTTTAACTCTTGATTTTCGAAGGGGAAATTCAACCTGCTGCCATTCTCACAGTATTAACACCAGGGTCACTAGGGGACTGCATTTTTAGGTTTTAAAAAGTGGGTGGAGCCACCAACAGCCAATCAGCCTATTGAATTTTTTTTTTGTTTAAATTTAAAATTCTGCTTTTCTCACACTATTTCAGTCAGTGACTGGATGACTACATTTTCAGGGTTAGAAAAAGTGGGAGGAGCCACCAACAGCAAATCCATTTCCACCCATTAGATTTCATTGGTTTATATTTAAACTGTTGCCATTATTTAAATATTAATTTCAGGGTTGTTAAAGTTTCCAGAGTTAGTCACTGGGTATTTGCTGCTTCAAGTTAGAAAAAAGTGGGCGGAGCCAATAAACAGCCAATAACATTTCACCTATTTACTATGGTAATGGTACAATGGGGAAGTGTAAAATGCTGTCAGTCACACAGAGTCCCCAAAATTTGCAAAGTTGGTCACAGGTTAGAAAAAGGGGGTGGAGCCACCAACCGCCAATCACTGTTGTCACTCGGTGACTTTCGGTGGGGAAATTTAAGTTGCTGCCATTCAGACACTATTAAAACCAGGGTCCCCAAACTTTGCACAGTGGTTTTTACTATATGACTGTGGTCCAAGGTCAGAGAAAGTGGGCAGAGCCCATTCAGTGACTTTCAACCCAACATGAAGTTTGTTCTCAAACTTCCCTTTCTAGTTCATTTCTGTGCTTCTTAATTGCACAAAGCCGTGCTCCGGTATATTTATTATGAGGAAACACTAATGAGATATTTTTTTTCAACTGTCATTAAAACATTCTAAAGTAGACGAGTCCGTTTTAGAGTTTCTGTACCTAAGCAGGCTTTGGTCTGGCCAGTGGGTGGATGAAAGGCCTCACTTCTAAAGCAGCCATAAAAGAGGTTTCCATAGCTAAGCACTGGGGTATTTTGGGGCCAGTTTAATAACTTATTGCCAGCTCACCTCATGGCCCTGATATATATCAATAAATATGTACAAGGGCAATATTTACTGATACAGGTATGGGATCTCTTATCCGGAAACCCGTTATCCAGAAAGCTCCGAATTACGGAAAGCCCATCTCCCATAAACTCCATTTTAGTCAAATAATTCAGAATTTTAAAACTGATTTCCTTTTTCTCTGTAAAAGTAAAACTGTACCTTTTAATTGATCTCAACTAAGATATAATTACCCCTTATTGGATGCAAAACAATCCTATTGGGTTTAATTAATGTTTTATTGATTTTTTTTAGTAGACTTAAGGTATGGAGATCCAAATCACGGAAAGACCCCTTATCCGGAATACCCTTGGTCCCGAGCATTCTGGATAACGGGTCCTATACCTCTATATATATATAATTTAAACTATCTGTTGGTTAATTAATCATTCCGGGGTCATAGTTTTCCTTTCAGTTAGCACCTATGTTAGTAAATAAGTAGTGATGAGAAAATCTGTCCCGTTTCGCTTTACCATAAAATTCGCAAAACGGCAAGAAAATTAGTGAAATGGCTAAAAATTAGCAAAAAGCATTTGTCGTGCGATTTTTTTTGTCGCCTGTGTCTTTTTGACGCGGCTGCACCATTTCTGACGCGAATGCCCCTTTTTTGACGCGACCATGCCCAATTTGACGCATGACAAAAAAATTTCCACGCGTCGAATTTTCCGGCGGCAAATATTCACGGAAGTTTTGCGAAACAATTTGCCAATGGCGAAATGCGGAAATTTGCTGCGAATCCATGCCTGCCGAAAAAAATTCACTCATCACTATAAATAAGCCCTCAATTCCATGACCTAATGGTCAGCAGAATTTTCTGACCAGACAAATATCTGAATCAGACCTGTCCAATCAGAAGTGGGATCATTCTTGGTCCCATACACAGACCAATTGCATCCAATTGCAGCCAGTGTACCATCTGGCCCTGGCCTTTCATTATTTATTATTATGCATGCTCTGTTTTGGAAGTGAATGAAGGTTTGAAGGTCTGTTTGATTTCCACCAACTTCTACCACCAAGATGGAACAAGTTTGCCCAGTAGCAGTAACCCATGGCAACCAATCTGCAGAAAAAACATTTACTGGTCACCTGTTTAAAAGCAATCATCTTATTGGTTGCCATTGGTTATTGCTCCTGGGTAAACTTAGTACCTTTTATAATATGTGGGGGAAAGTGCTTGCTTCTAGTATATGAAATTCTTCTATACTTCCATTGCTCCTCTTACCAGAGAGTATATAAAGTGATCCCTTTTGCACTCTGAGCCAGTGTCCTCCTATTTCCCACCTAATAAATAGTAAGCAATTGGAGGGTATGTAAGAGAATGGCCCTACTAGCATGACTTGTATAATGATGCAGATACATCTTATGGGACATTTACATATGATTGTATATGGATTATGGAATAAGCTTGGGCCTAGTGACTGGTGGTTTATGTGGCCAAAGGCTGTCAGGGGGGCTGATGCAATCTGTAGGTAGTCACATCTGGCTAATGCCAATCTGTAGGTTCTGGCAAATACCAGAGGGGCTGCTGTAAGATGCCATAGACCAGGGATCCCCAACCTTTCTTACTCGTGAGCCACAGTCAAATGTAAAAAGACTTGGGGAGCAACACAAGCACCATAAAAGTTCATGGAGGTGACAAATAAGGGCTAAGATTGGCTATTAGAGAGTTAAAAAAAAGCAGCACAACAGGTCTTGGTCAAGTGGGGTGTTGAATTCAGTTAGGAGGCGCCAAGCATTGATATGTGAGAGATAACAGACCTAAAAGACTCTCATAGAAGCTGGAGGGGGAGTATAGCCTAGTGGTAAGTTCGGCCTTAATACGGTGTCCCCATGGGGGGACCCAGGTTCGATTCCCACAGCGCAGAACTCCTTGGGATCCAGGACAAGTCCGCTTAACCTCCAATGTTCCAGCAACCCGGGATTCCTTGGTTGCTGTAGCATTTTACCCCCCCACCCCGTCAGTCATTGGGTTACTACGCAATTTGTTTTTTAAAAACTCAAAGTGGGAGGGGCCAATAACAGCCAATCAAATTTTACCCATTGACTTTTATGGGGGAATTGAAACTGCTGCCGCACTTACAGCTTTGAGGCTACACTCCCCAAACTTGAATCACATAGTCATGGGCTCAGCCTGAATGAAAATATGATGATTGCTGGATACCCAAAAGTGGGCAGAGCTGTGAACAGCCAATCAGATTTTACCTATTGATTTGGCGGAAATTGAACCTGCTGCCAGTCTCACAGTAATAACACCGGGGTCCCCAAAGTTTTTACACTCGGTCACTAGGGGACTGCAGCTATAGATTCGAAAAGTGGGCGGAGTCAGCAACAGCCAATCAAATTTCACCTACTGATTTTTATTGGTTTGATGCCAGAGTTCCCAAACTTTGCGCAGTCGGTCATTGGGTTACTACGCATTCAAGTTTTTTGTTTTCTAAAAACTCAAAGTGGGAGGGGCCAACAACAGCCAATCAAATTTTACCCATTGACTTTTATGGGGAAATTGAAACTGCTGCCGCACTTACAGCTTTGAGGCTACACTCCCCAAACTTGAATCACATAGTCATGGGCTCAGCCTGAATGAAAATATGATGATTGTTGGATGCCCAAAAGTGGGCAGAGCTGTGAACAGCCAATCAGATTTTACCTATTGACTTGGTGGAAATCCAACCTGCTGCCATTCGCACAGTAATAACACTGGGGTCCCCAAACTTTGCAGGGTTAGGCACCAGGTAACTGTGGTTCAAGGTAAGAAAAAGTGGGTGGAGCCACCAACAGCCAATCAGATTTTACCTATTGACTTTACATGGGGAAATTTAACCTGCTGCTGCCATTCTCACAGTATTAACACCCAGGGTCCCCAAACTTTTCACAGTTGGTCACTAGAGGACTGCAGTTTTAGTTTTGAAAAAGTGGGCGGGGCCACCAACAGCCAATCAGATTTCACCTATTGAATTTTATTGGTTTGATGCCAGGGTTCGCAAACTTTGCACAGTCAGTCACTGCGTGACTTCGTACTCAAGGTTAGAAAAAGTGGGCGGGGCTGCCTAAAGCCAATCACATTTCTTTAATTGTTTTCAGTGGGAAAATTTTAACTGCTGCCATTCTCAGAAGTTGAATGTCAGGGTCCCCAAACTTTGCACAGTTTGTCACTGGGTGACTATGTTCCAAGTTTAGAAAAGTGGGCGGGGCCAACAACAACCAATCAGATTTCAACCTATAGACTTCACATGTTTAAATTTAAACTGCTGCTATTCTTTAAATATTAATACTAAGGTCTCCAAACTTTGCAGAGCTAGTCACCTGGTAACTGCGGTTCAGAGTTAGAAAAAGTGGGTGGAGCCACCAACAGCCAATCAGATTTTAACTCTTGATTTTCGAAGGGGAAATTCAACCTGCTGCCATTCTCACAGTATTAACACCAGGGTCACTAGGGGACTGCATTTTTAGGTTTTAAAAAGTGGGTGGAGCCACCAACAGCCAATCAGCCTATTGAATTTTTTTTTTGTTTAAATTTAAAATTCTGCTTTTCTCACACTATTCTTCAGGTCCAACATGCCAGTGACTGGATGACTACATTTTCAGGGTTAGAAAAAGTGGGAGGAGCCACCAACAGCAAATCCATTTCCACCCATTAGATTTCATTGGTTTATATTTAAACTGTTGCCATTATTTAAATATTAATTTCAGGGTTGTTAAAGTTTCCAGAGTTAGTCACTCGGGTATTTGCTGCTTCAAGTTAGAAAAAAGTGGGCGGAGCCAATAAACAGCCAATAACATTTCACCTATTTACTATGGTAATGGTACAATGGGGAAGTGTAAAATGCTGTCAGTCACACAGAGTCCCCAAAATTTGCAAAGTTGGTCACAGGTTAGAAAAAGGGGGTGGAGCCACCAACCGCCAATCACTGTTGTCACTCGGTGACTTTCGGTGGGGAAATTTAAGTTGCTGCCATTCAGACACTATTAAAACCAGGGTCCCCAAACTTTGCACAGTGGTTTTTACTATATGACTGTGGTCCAAGGTCAGAGAAAGTGGGCAGAGCCCATTCAGTGACTTTCAACCCAACATGAAGTTTGTTCTCAAACTTCCCTTTCTAGTTCATTTCTGTGCTTCTTAATTGCACAAAGCCGTGCTCCGGTATATTTATTATGAGGAAACACTAATGAGATATTTTTTTTCAACTGTCATTAAAACATTCTAAAGTAGACGAGTCCGTTTTAGAGTTTCTGTACCTAAGCAGGCTTTGGTCTGGCCAGTGGGTGGA
This sequence comes from Xenopus tropicalis, assembly GCF_000004195.4. Taxonomy (NCBI): domain Eukaryota; kingdom Metazoa; phylum Chordata; class Amphibia; order Anura; family Pipidae; genus Xenopus; species Xenopus tropicalis. The sequence goes on along the minus strand of NC_030677.2, from coordinate 23,324,331 downwards.
TGAAAGGCCTCACTTCTAAAGCAGCCATAAAAGAGGTTTCCATAGCTAAGCACTGGGGTATTTTGGGGCCAGTTTAATAACTTATTGCCAGCTCACCTCATGGCCCTGATATATATCAATAAATATGTACAAGGGCAATATTTACTGATACAGGTATGGGATCTCTTATCCGGAAACCCGTTATCCAGAAAGCTCCGAATTACGGAAAGCCCATCTCCCATAAACTCCATTTTAGTCAAATAATTCAGAATTTTAAAACTGATTTCCTTTTTCTCTGTAAAAGTAAAACTGTACCTTTTAATTGATCTCAACTAAGATATAATTACCCCTTATTGGATGCAAAACAATCCTATTGGGTTTAATTAATGTTTTATTGATTTTTTTTAGTAGACTTAAGGTATGGAGATCCAAATCACGGAAAGACCCCTTATCCGGAATACCCTTGGTCCCGAGCATTCTGGATAACGGGTCCTATACCTCTATATATATATAATTTAAACTATCTGTTGGTTAATTAATCATTCCGGGGTCATAGTTTTCCTTTCAGTTAGCACCTATGTTAGTAAATAAGTAGTGATGAGAAAATCTGTCCCGTTTCGCTTTACCATAAAATTCGCAAAACGGCAAGAAAATTAGTGAAATGGCTAAAAATTAGCAAAAAGCATTTGTCGTGCGATTTTTTTTGTCGCCTGTGTCTTTTTGACGCGGCCGCACCATTTCTGACGCGAATGCCCCTTTTTTGACGCGACCATGCCCAATTTGACGCATGACAAAAAAATTTCCACGCGTCGAATTTTCCGGCGGCAAATATTCACGGAAGTTTTGCGAAACAATTTGCCAATGGCGAAATGCGGAAATTTGCTGCGAATCCATGCCTGCCGAAAAAAATTCACTCATCACTATAAATAAGCCCTCAATTCCATGACCTAATGGTCAGCAGAATTTTCTGACCAGACAAATATCTGAATCAGACCTGTCCAATCAGAAGTGGGATCATTCTTGGTCCCATACACAGACCAATTGCATCCAATTGCAGCCAGTGTACCATCTGGCCCCTGGCCTTTCATTATTTATTATTATGCATGCTCTGTTTTGGAAGTGAATGAAGGTTTGAAGGTCTGTTTGATTTCCACCAACTTCTACCACCAAGATGGAACAAGTTTGCCCAGTAGCAGTAACCCATGGCAACCAATCTGCAGAAAAAAACATTTACTGGTCACCTGTTTAAAAGCAATCATCTTATTGGTTGCCATTGGTTATTGCTCCTGGGTAAACTTAGTACCTTTTATAATATGTGGGGGAAAGTGCTTGCTTCTAGTATATGAAATTCTTCTATACTTCCATTGCTCCTCTTACCAGAGAGTATATAAAGTGATCCCTTTTGCACTCTGAGCCAGTGTCCTCCTATTTCCCACCTAATAAATAGTAAGCAATTGGAGGGTAATGTAAGAGAATGGCCCTACTAGCATGACTTGTATAATGATGCAGATACATCTTATGGGACATTTACATATGATTGTATATGGATTATGGAATAAGCTTGGGCCTAGTGACTGGTGGTTTATGTGGCCAAAGGCTGTCAGGGGGGCTGATGCAATCTGTAGGTAGTCCACATCTGGCTAATGCCAATCTGTAGGTTCTGGCAAATACCAGAGGGGCTGCTGTAAGATGCCATAGACCAGGGATCCCCAACCTTTCTTACTCGTGAGCCACAGTCAAATGTAAAAAGACTTGGGAGCAACACAAGCACCATAAAAGTTTCATGGAGGTGACAAATAAGGGCTAAGATTGGCTATTAGAGAGTTAAAAAAAAGCAGCACAACAGGTCTTGGTCAAGTGGGGTGTTGAATTCAGTTAGGAGGCGCCAAGCATTGATATGTGAGAGATAACAGACCTAAAAAGACTCTCATAGAAGCTGGAGGGGGAGTATAGCCTAGTGGTAAGTTCGGCCTTAATACGGTGTCCCCATGGGGGACCCAGGTTCGATTCCCCACAGCGCAGAACTCCTTGGGATCCAGGACAAGTCCGCTTAACCTCCAATGTTCCAGCAACCCGGGAAGCAAGAGGTCACAGTTTGCGGTCATTGTTCCCACTCCCTCTTGGTTTCAAACTTCCCTTTCTAGTTCATTTCTGTGCTTCTTAATTGCACAAAGCCGTGCTCCGGTATATTTATTATGAGGAAACACTAATGAGATATTTTTTTTCAACTGTCATTAAAACATTCTAAAGTAGACGAGTCCGTTTTAGAGTTTCTGTACCTAAGCAGGCTTTGGTCTGGCCAGTGGGTGGATGAAAGGCCTCACTTCTAAAGCAGCCATAAAAGAGGTTTCCATAGCTAAGCACTGGGGTATTTTGGGGCCAGTTTAATAACTTATTGCCAGCTCACCTCATGGCCCTGATATATATCAATAAATATGTACAAGGGCAATATTTACTGATACAGGTATGGGATCTCTTATCCGGAAACCCGTTATCCAGAAAGCTCCGAATTACGGAAAGCCCATCTCCCATAAACTCCATTTTAGTCAAATAATTCAGAATTTTAAAACTGATTTCCTTTTTCTCTGTAAAATAAAACTGTACCTTTTAATTGATCTCAACTAAGATATAATTACCCCTTATTGGATGCAAAACAATCCTATTGGGTTTAATTAATGTTTTATTGATTTTTTTTAGTAGACTTAAGGTATGGAGATCCAAATCACGGAAAGACCCCTTATCCGGAATACCCTTGGTCCCGAGCATTCTGGATAACGGGTCCTATACCTCTATATATATATAATTTAAACTATCTGTTGGTTAATTAATCATTCCGGGGTCATAGTTTTCCTTTCAGTTAGCACCTATGTTAGTAAATAAGTAGTGATGAGAAAATCTGTCCCGTTTCGCTTTACCATAAAATTCGCAAAACGGCAAGAAAATTAGTGAAATGGCTAAAAATTAGCAAAAAGCATTTGTCGTGCGATTTTTTTTGTCGCCTGTGTCTTTTTGACGCGGCCGCACCATTTCTGACGCGAATGGCCCCTTTTTTGACGCGACCATGCCCAATTTGACGCATGACAAAAAAATTTCCACGCGTTCGAATTTTCCGGCGGCAAATATTCACGGAGTTTTGCGAAACAATTTGCCAATGGCGAAATGCGGAAATTTGCTGCGAATCCATGCCTGCCGAAAAAATTCACTCATCACATTAAAATAAGCCCTCAATTCCATGACCTAATGGTCAGCAGAATTTTCTGACCAGACAAATATCTGAATCAGACCTGTCCAATCAGAAGTGGGATCATTCTGGTCCCATACACAGACCAATTGCATCCAATTGCAGCCAGTGTACCATCTGGCCTGGCCTTTCATTATTTATTATTATGCATGCTCTGTTTTGGAAGTGAATGAAGGTTGAAGGTCTGTTTGATTTCCACCAACTTCTACCACCAAGATGGACAAGTTTGCCCAGTAGCAGTAACCCATGGCAACCAATCTGCAGAAAAAACATTTACTGGTCACCTGTTTAAAAGCAAATCATCTTATTGGTTGCCATTGGTTATTGCTCCTGGGTAAACTTAGTACTTTATAATATGTGGGGGAAAGTGCTTGCTTCCTAGTATATGAAATTCTTCTATCTTCCATTGCTCCTCTTACCAGAGAGTAATAAGTGATCCCTTTTGCACTCTGAGCCAGTGTCCTCCTATTTCCCACCTAATAATAGTAAGCAATTGGAGGGTATGTAAGAGAATGGCCCTACTAGCATGACTTGTATAATGATGCAGATACATCTTATGGGACATTTACATATGATTGTATATGGATTATGGAATAAGCTTGGGCCTAGTGACTGGTGGTTTATGTGGCCAAAGGCTGTCAGGGGGGCTGATGCAATCTGTAGGTAGTCACATCTGGCTAATGCCAATCTGTAGTTCTGGCAAATACAGAGGGCTGCTGTAAGATGCCATAGACCAGGGATCCCCAACCTTTTCTTACTCGTGAGCCACAGTCAAAGTAAAAAGACTTGGGGAGCAACACAAGCACCATAAAAGTTCATGGAGGTGACAAATAAGGGCTAAGATTGGCTATTAGAGAGTTAAAAAAAAGCAGCACAACAGGTCTTGGTCAAGTGGGGTGTTGAATTCAGTTAGGAGGCGCCAAGCATTGATATGTGAGAGATAACAGACCTAAAAGACTCTCATAGAAGCTGGAGGGGGAGTATAGCCTAGTGGTAAGTTCGGCCTTAATACGGTGTCCCCATGGGGGGACCCAGGTTCGATTCCCACAGCGCAGAACTCCTTGGGATCCAGGACAAGTCCGCTTAACCTCCAATGTTCCAGCAACCCGGGATTCCTTGGTTGCTGTAGGTGCGCCAGAGCTTGCAGCACTTTTGGGTAGGGTAGCAGAAAAAAAAATGGAATATTAAAGTCTTTAAAAAGCTCTTCTTTGTTCTCCACTAATATCCAGCGTCAGCATTATCACCAGTGCGAGCGAAACAAAAAATCCTAGTAGAGCAAAGACCAAAATGGAAGCAGAGAGGTGGCTGTGTATCTTCTTTGGCTTAACATTTTGTGAGGGCTTCATCCATGCGGTCGGAACAGTTCTATACTCAGTCAGCGAGCCACGTGTCTAATGATGAGAACGATTTCTTATGGTCAGTCGCACTAATAAAACGGGACCCAGGCCATTTTTCTCATCTCACTCCTAACTCCATTATTTTACCTAACATAGGTGGCTAAACCGCTTTGCAGTATTTAAGAAGAAAGGAAAAGCTGTTGTTACCGTTTTTAGGATTCAGGAGAGAAGTCCTACAGAACCAAACTCAGATCTTTTTAAAATCCATCTCGCCATGTGTTATGGAATTAAAAATTAACCCAACCAGAATAGTTTTTTTTAAAATTAACTAAATATAATAGTAATTGAGGAAATATTCTGAACGGTATAGGCCGTTTATCAACAGAAATGCGTCGGATGTTTACTACACGGGTATTAGCGGATAAGGGGTCTTTCCGTGATTTGGATCTCCATACCTTAAGTCTACTAAAAAAAATCAATAAAACATTAATTAAACCCAATAGGATTGTTTTGCATCCAATAAGGGGTAATTATATCTTAGTTGAGATCAATTAAAAGGTACAGTTTTATTTTTACAGAGAAAAAGGAAATCAGTTTTAAAATTCTGAATTATTTGACTAAAATGGAGTTTATGGGAGATGGGCTTTCCGTAATTCGGAGCTTTCTGGATAACGGGTTTCCGGATAAGAGATCCCATACCTGTATCAGTAAATATTGCCCTTGTACATATTTATTGATATATATCAGGGCCATGAGGTGAGCTGGCAATAAGTTATTAAACTGGCCCCAAAATACCCCAGTGCTTAGCTATGGAAACCTCTTTTATGGCTGCTTTAGAAGTGAGGCCTTTCATCCACCCACTGGCCAGACCAAAGCCTGCTTAGGTACAGAAACTCTAAAACGGACTCGTCTACTTTAGAATGTTTTAATGACAGTTGAAAAAAAATATCTCATTAGTGTTTCCTCATAATAAATATACCGGAGCACGGCTTTGTGCAATTAAGAAGCACAGAAATGAACTAGAAAGGGAAGTTTGAGAACAAACTTCATGTTGGGTTGAAAGTCCACTGAATGGGCTCTGCCCACTTTCTCTGACCTTGGACCACAGTCATATAGTAAAAACCACCTGTGCAAAGTTTGGGGACCCTGGTTTAATAGTGTCTGAATGGCAGCAACTTAAATTTCCCCACCGAAAGTCACCGAGTGACAACAGTGATTGGCGGTTGGTGGCTCCACCCCCTTTTTCTAACCTGTGACCAACTTTGCAATTTTGGGGACTCTGTGTGACTGACAGCATTTTACACTTCCCCATTGTACCATTACCATAGTAAATAGGTGAAATGTTATTGCTGTTTATTGGCTCCGCCCACTTTTTTCTAACTTGAAGCAGCAAATACCCAGTGACTACTCTGGAAACTTTAACAACCCTGAAATTAATATTTAAATAATGGCAACAGTTTAAATATAAACCAATGAAATCTAATGGGTGGAAATGGATTTGCTGTTGGTGGCTCCTCCCACTTTTTCTAACCCTGAAAATGTAGTCATCCAGTCACTGACTGAAATAGTGTGAGAAAAGCAGAATTTTAAATTTAAACAAAAAAAAAATTCAATAGGCTGATTGGCTGTTGGTGGCTCCACCCACTTTTTAAAACCTAAAAATGCAGTCCCCTAGTGACCCTGGTGTTAATACTGTGAGAATGGCAGCAGGTTGAATTTCCCTTCGAAAATCAAGAGTTAAAATCTGATTGGCTGTTGGTGGCTCCACCCACTTTTTCTAACTCTGAACCGCAGTTACCAGGTGACTAGCTCTGCAAAGTTTGGAGACCTTAGTATTAATATTTAAAGAATAGCAGCAGTTTAAATTTAAACATGTGAAGTCTATAGGTTGAAATCTGATTGGTTGTTGTTGGCCCCGCCCACTTTCTAAACTTGGAACATAGTCACCCAGTGACAAACTGTGCAAAGTTTGGGGACCCTGACATTAAACTTCTGAGAATGGCAGCAGTTAAAATTTTCCCACTGAAAACAATTAAAGAAATGTGATTGGCTTTAGGCAGCCCCGCCCACTTTTTCTAACCTTGAGTACGAAGTCACGCAGTGACTGACTGTGCAAAGTTTGCGAACCCTGGCATCAAACCAATAAAATTCAATAGGTGAAATCTGATTGGCTGTTGGTGGCCCCGCCCACTTTTTCAAAACTAAAACTGCAGTCCTCTAGTGACCAACTGTGAAAAGTTTGGGGACCCTGGTGTTAATACTGTGAGAATGGCAGCAGCAGGTTGCATTTCCCCATGTAAAGTCAATAGGTAAAATCTGATTGGCTGTTGGTGGCTCCACCCACTTTTTCTTACCTTGAACCACAGTTACCTGGTGTCTAACCCTGCAAAGTTTGGGGACCCCAGTGTTATTACTGTGCGAATGGCAGCAGGTTGGATTTCCACCAAGTCAATAGGTAAAATCTGATTGGCTGTTCACAGCTCTGCCCACTTTTGGGCATCCAACAATCATCATATTTTCATTCAGGCTGAGCCCATGACTATGTGATTCAAGTTTGGGGAGTGTAGCCTCAAATCTGTAAGTGCGGCAGCAGTTTCAATTTCCCCATAAAAGTCAATGGGTAAAATTTGATTGGCTGTTGTTGGCCCCTCCCACTTTGAGTTTTTAAAAAACAAATTGCGTAGTAACCCAATGACTGACGGGGTGGGGGGGTAAAATGCTACAGCAACCAAGGAATCCCGGGTTGCTGGAACATTGGAGGTTAAGCGGACTTGTCCTGGATCCCAAGGAGTTCTGCGCTGTGGGAATCGAACCTGGGTCCCCCCATGGGGACACCGTATTAAGGCCGAACTTACCACTAGGCTATACTCCCCCTCCAGCTTCTATGAGAGTCTTTTAGGTCTGTTATCTCTCACATATCAATGCTTGGCGCCTCCTAACTGAATTCAACACCCCACTTGACCAAGACCTGTTGTGCTGCTTTTTTTTAACTCTCTAATAGCCAATCTTAGCCCTTATTTGTCACCTCCATGAACTTTTATGGTGCTTGTGTTGCTCCCCAAGTCTTTTTACATTTGACTGTGGCTCACGAGTAAGAAAGGTTGGGGATCCCTGGTCTATGGCATCTTACAGCAGCCCCTCTGGTATTTGCCAGAACCTACAGATTGGCATTAGCCAGATGTGACTACCTACAGATTGCATCAGCCCCCCTGACAGCCTTTGGCCACATAAACCACCAGTCACTAGGCCCAAGCTTATTCCATAATCCATATACAATCATATGTAAATGTCCCATAAGATGTATCTGCATCATTATACAAGTCATGCTAGTAGGGCCATTCTCTTACATACCCTCCAATTGCTTACTATTTATTAGGTGGGAAATAGGAGGACACTGGCTCAGAGTGCAAAAGGGATCACTTTATATACTCTCTGGTAAGAGGAGCAATGGAAGTATAGAAGAATTTCATATACTAGAAGCAAGCACTTTCCCCCACATATTATAAAAGGTACTAAGTTTACCCAGGAGCAATAACCAATGGCAACCAATAAGATGATTGCTTTTAAACAGGTGACCAGTAAATGTTTTTTCTGCAGATTGGTTGCCATGGGTTACTGCTACTGGGCAAACTTGTTCCATCTTGGTGGTAGAAGTTGGTGGAAATCAAACAGACCTTCAAACCTTCATTCACTTCCAAAACAGAGCATGCATAATAATAAATAATGAAAGGCCAGGGCCAGATGGTACACTGGCTGCAATTGGATGCAATTGGTCTGTGTATGGGACCAAGAATGATCCCACTTCTGATTGGACAGGTCTGATTCAGATATTTGTCTGGTCAGAAAATTCTGCTGACCATTAGGTCATGGAATTGAGGGCTTATTTATAGTGATGAGTGAATTTTTTTCGGCAGGCATGGATTCGCAGCAAATTTCCGCATTTCGCCATTGGCAAATTGTTTCGCAAAACGTCTGTGAATATTTGCCGCCGGAAAATTCGACGCGTGGAAATTTTTTTGTCATGCGTCAAATTGGGCATGGTCGCGTCAAAAAAGGGGCATTCGCGTCAGAAATGGTGCGGCCGCGTCAAAAAGACACAGGCGACAAAAAAAATCGCACGACAAATGCTTTTTGCTAATTTTTAGCCATTTCACTAATTTTCTTGCCGTTTTGCGAATTTTATGGTAAAGCGAAACGGGACAGATTTTCTCATCACTACTTATTTACTAACATAGGTGCTAACTGAAAGGAAAACTATGACCCCGGAATGATTAATTAACCAACAGATAGTTTAAATTATATATATATAGAGGTATAGGACCCGTTATCCAGAATGCTCGGGACCAAGGGTATTCCGGATAAGGGGTCTTTCCGTGATTTGGATCTCCATACCTTAAGTCTACTAAAAAAAATCAATAAAACATTAATTAAACCCAATAGGATTGTTTTGCATCCAATAAGGGGTAATTATATCTTAGTTGAGATCAATTAAAAGGTACAGTTTTACTTTTACAGAGAAAAAGGAAATCAGTTTTAAAATTCTGAATTATTTGACTAAAATGGAGTTTATGGGAGATGGGCTTTCCGTAATTCGGAGCTTTCTGGATAACGGGTTTCCGGATAAGAGATCCCATACCTGTATCAGTAAATATTGCCCTTGTACATATTTATTGATATATATCAGGGCCATGAGGTGAGCTGGCAATAAGTTATTAAACTGGCCCCAAAATACCCCAGTGCTTAGCTATGGAAACCTCTTTTATGGCTGCTTTAGAAGTGAGGCCTTTCATCCACCCACTGGCCAGACCAAAGCCTGCTTAGGTACAGAAACTCTAAAACGGACTCGTCTACTTTAGAATGTTTTAATGACAGTTGAAAAAAAATATCTCATTAGTGTTTCCTCATAATAAATATACCGGAGCACGGCTTTGTGCAATTAAGAAGCACAGAAATGAACTAGAAAGGGAAGTTTGAGAACAAACTTCATGTTGGGTTGAAAGTCACTGAATGGGCTCTGCCCACTTTCTCTGACCTTGGACCACAGTCATATAGTAAAAACCACTGTGCAAAGTTTGGGGACCCTGGTTTTAATAGTGTCTGAATGGCAGCAACTTAAATTTCCCCACCGAAAGTCACCGAGTGACAACAGTGATTGGCGGTTGGTGGCTCCACCCCCTTTTTCTAACCTGTGACCAACTTTGCAAATTTTGGGGACTCTGTGTGACTGACAGCATTTTACACTTCCCCATTGTACCATTACCATAGTAAATAGGTGAAATGTTATTGGCTGTTTATTGGCTCCGCCCACTTTTTTCTAACTTGAAGCAGCAAATACCCAGTGACTAACTCTGGAAACTTTAACAACCCTGAAATTAATATTTAAATAATGGCAACAGTTTAAATATAAACCAATGAAATCTAATGGGTGGAAATGGATTTGCTGTTGGTGGCTCCTCCCACTTTTTCTAACCCTGAAAATGTAGTCATCCAGTCACTGACTGAAATAGTGTGAGAAAAGCAGAATTTTAAATTTAAACAAAAAAAAAATTCAATAGGCTGATTGGCTGTTGGTGGCTCCACCCACTTTTTAAAACCTAAAAATGCAGTCCCCTAGTGACCCTGGTGTTAATACTGTGAGAATGGCAGCAGGTTGAATTTCCCCTTCGAAAATCAAGAGTTAAAATCTGATTGGCTGTTGGTGGCTCCACCCACTTTTTCTAACTCTGAACCGCAGTTACCAGGTGACTAGCTCTGCAAAGTTTGGAGACCTTAGTATTAATATTTAAAGAATAGCAGCAGTTTAAATTTAAACATGTGAAGTCTATAGGTTGAAATCTGATTGGTTGTTGTTGGCCCCGCCCACTTTTCTAAACTTGGAACATAGTCACCCAGTGACAAACTGTGCAAAGTTTGGGGACCCTGACATTCAACTTCTGAGAATGGCAGCAGTTAAAATTTTCTCACTGAAAACAATTAAAGAAATGTGATTGGCTTTAGGCAGCCCCGCCCACTTTTTCTAACCTTGAGTACGAAGTCACGCAGTGACTGACTGTGCAAAGTTTGCGAACCCTGGCATCAAACCAATAAAATTCAATAGGTGAAATCTGATTGGCTGTTGGTGGCCCCGCCCACTTTTTCAAAACTAAAACTGCAGTCCTCTAGTGACCAACTGTGAAAAGTTTGGGGACCCTGGTGTTAATACTGTGAGAATGGCAGCAGCAGGTTAAATTTCCCCATGTAAAGTCAATAGGTAAAATCTGATTGGCTGTTGGTGGCTCCACCCACTTTTTCTTACCTTGAACCACAGTTACCTGGTGTCTAACCCTGCAAAGTTTGGGGACCCCAGTGTTATTACTGTGCGAATGGCAGCAGGTTGGATTTCCACCAAGTCAATAGGTAAAATCTGATTGGCTGTTCACAGCTCTGCCCACTTTTGGGCATCCAACAATCATCATATTTTCATTCAGGCTGAGCCCATGACTATGTGATTCAAGTTTGGAGAGTGTAGCCTCAAATCTGTAAGTGCGGCAGCAGTTTCAATTTCCCCATAAAAGTCAATGGGTAAAATTTGATTGGCTGTTGTTGGCCCCTCCCACTTTGAGTTTTTAAAAAACAAATTGCGTAGTAACCCAATGACTGACAGGGTGGGGGGGTAAAATGCTACAGCAACCAAGGAATCCCGGGATGCTGGAACATTGGAGGTTAAGCGGACTTGTCCTGGATCCCAAGGAGTTCTGCGCTGTGGGAATCGAACCTGGGTCCCCCATGGGGACACCGTATTAAGGCCGAACTTACCACTAGGCTATACTCCCCCTCCAGCTTCTATGAGAGTCTTTTAGGTCTGTTATCTCTCACATATCAATGCTTGGCGCCTCCTAACTGAATTCAACACCCCACTTGACCAAGACCTGTTGTGCTGCTTTTTTTTAACTCTCTAATAGCCAATCTTAGCCCTTATTTGTCACCTCCATGAACTTTTATGGTGCTTGTGTTGCTCCCCAAGTCTTTTTACATTTGACTGTGGCTCACGAGTAAGAAAGGTTGGGGATCCCTGGTCTATGGCATCTTACAGCAGCCCCTCTGGTATTTGCCAGAACCTACAGATTGGCATTAGCCAGATGTGACTACCTACAGATTGCATCAGCCCCCCTGACAGCCTTTGGCCACATAAACCACCAGTCACTAGGCCCAAGCTTATTCCATAATCCATATACAATCATATGTAAATGTCCCATAAGATGTATCTGCATCATTATACAAGTCATGCTAGTAGGGCCATTCTCTTACATACCCTCCAATTGCTTACTATTTATTAGGTGGGAAATAGGAGGACACTGGCTCAGAGTGCAAAAGGGATCACTTTATATACTCTCTGGTAAGAGGAGCAATGGAAGTATAGAAGAATTTCATATACTAGAAGCAAGCACTTTCCCCCACATATTATAAAAGGTACTAAGTTTACCCAGGAGCAATAACCAATGGCAACCAATAAGATGATTGCTTTTAAACAGGTGACCAGTAAATGTTTTTTCTGCAGATTGGTTGCCATGGGTTACTGCTACTGGGCAAACTTGTTCCATCTTGGTGGTAGAAGTTGGTGGAAATCAAACAGACCTTCAAACCTTCATTCACTTCCAAAACAGAGCATGCATAATAATAAATAATGAAAGGCCAGGGCCAGATGGTACACTGGCTGCAATTGGATGCAATTGGTCTGTGTATGGGACCAAGAATGATCCCACTTCTGATTGGACAGGTCTGATTCAGATATTTGTCTGGTCAGAAAATTCTGCTGACCATTAGGTCATGGAATTGAGGGCTTATTTATAGTGATGAGTGAATTTTTTTCGGCAGGCATGGATTCGCAGCAAATTTCCGCATTTCGCCATTGGCAAATTGTTTCGCAAAACGTCTGTGAATATTTGCCGCTGGAAAATTCGACGCGTGGAAATTTTTTTGTCATGCGTCAAATTGGGCATGGTCGCGTCAAAAAAGGGGCATTCGCGTCAGAAATGGTGCGGCCGCGTCAAAAAGACACAGGCGACAAAAAAAATCGCACGACAAATGCTTTTTGCTAATTTTTAGCCATTTCACTAATTTTCTTGCCGTTTTGCGAATTTTATGGTAAAGCGAAACGGGACAGATTTTCTCATCACTACTTATTTACTAACATAGGTGCTAACTGAAAGGAAAACTATGACCCCGGAATGATTAATTAACCAACAGATAGTTTAAATTATATATATATAGAGGTATAGGACCCGTTATCCAGAATGCTCGGGACCAAGGGTATTCCGGATAAGGGGTCTTTCCGTGATTTGGATCTCCATACCTTAAGTCTACTAAAAAAAATCAATAAAACATTAATTAAACCCAATAGGATTGTTTTGCATCCAATAAGGGGTAATTATATCTTAGTTGAGATCAATTAAAAGGTACAGTTTTATTTTTACAGAGAAAAAGGAAATCAGTTTTAAAATTCTGAATTATTTGACTAAAATGGAGTCTATGGGAGATGGGCTTTCCGTAATTCGGAGCTTTCTGGATAACGGGTTTCCGGATAAGAGATCCCATACCTGTATCAGTAAATATTGCCCTTGTACATATTTATTGATATATATCAGGGCCATGAGGTGAGCTGGCAATAAGTTATTAAACTGGCCCCAAAATACCCCAGTGCTTAGCTATGGAAACCTCTTTTATGGCTGCTTTAGAAGTGAGGCCTTTCATCCACCCACTGGCCAGACCAAAGCCTGCTTAGGTACAGAAACTCTAAAACGGACTCGTCTACTTTAGAATGTTTTAATGACAGTTGAAAAAAAATATCTCATTAGTGTTTCCTCATAATAAATATACCGGAGCACGGCTTTGTGCAATTAAGAAGCACAGAAATGAACTAGAAAGGGAAGTTTGAGAACAAACTTCATGTTGGGTTGAAAGTCACTGAATGGGCTCTGCCCACTTTCTCTGACCTTGGACCACAGTCATATAGTAAAAACCACTGTGCAAAGTTTGGGGACCCTGGTTTTAATAGTGTCTGAATGGCAGCAACTTAAATTTCCCCACCGAAAGTCACCGAGTGACAACAGTGATTGGCGGTTGGTGGCTCCACCCCCTTTTTCTAACCTGTGACCAACTTTGCAAATTTTGGGGACTCTGTGTGACTGACAGCATTTTACACTTCCCCATTGTACCATTACCATAGTAAATAGGTGAAATGTTATTGGCTGTTTATTGGCTCCGCCCACTTTTTTCTAACTTGAAGCAGCAAATACCCAGTGACTAACTCTGGAAACTTTAACAACCCTGAAATTAATATTTAAATAATGGCAACAGTTTAAATATAAACCAATGAAATCTAATGGGTGGAAATGGATTTGCTGTTGGTGGCTCCTCCCACTTTTTCTAACCCTGAAAATGTAGTCATCCAGTCACTTGGACTGAAAATAGTGTGAGAAAAGCAGAATTTTAAATTTAAACAAAAAAAAAATTCAATAGGCTGATTGGCTGTTGGTGGCTCCACCCACTTTTTAAAACCTAAAAATGCAGTCCCCTAGTGACCCTGGTGTTAATACTGTGAGAATGGCAGCAGGTTGAATTTCCCCTTCGAAAATCAAGAGTTAAAATCTGATTGGCTGTTGGTGGCTCCACCCACTTTTTCTAACTCTGAACCGCAGTTACCAGGTGACTAGCTCTGCAAAGTTTGGAGACCTTAGTATTAATATTTAAAGAATAGCAGCAGTTTAAATTTAAACATGTGAAGTCTATAGGTTGAAATCTGATTGGTTGTTGTTGGCCCCGCCCACTTTTCTAAACTTGGAACATAGTCACCCAGTGACAAACTGTGCAAAGTTTGGGGACCCTGACATTAAACTTCTGAGAATGGCAGCAGTTAAAATTTTCCCACTGAAAACAATTAAAGAAATGTGATTGGCTTTAGGCAGCCCCGCCCACTTTTTCTAACCTTGAGTACGAAGTCACGCAGTGACTGACTGTGCAAAGTTTGCGAACCCTGGCATCAAACCAATAAAATTCAATAGGTGAAATCTGATTGGCTGTTGGTGGCCCCGCCCACTTTTTCAAAACTAAAACTGCAGTCCTCTAGTGACCAACTGTGAAAAGTTTGGGGACCCTGGTGTTAATACTGTGAGAATGGCAGCAGCAGGTTAAATTTCCCCATGTAAAGTCAATAGGTAAAATCTGATTGGCTGTTGGTGGCTCCACCCACTTTTTCTTACCTTGAACCACAGTTACCTGGTGCCTAACCCTGCAAAGTTTGGGGACCCCAGTGTTATTACTGTGAGACTGGCAGCAGGTTGGATTTCCACCAAGTCAATAGGTAAAATCTGATTGGCTGTTCACAGCTCTGCCCACTTTTGGGCATCCAGCAATCATCATATTTTCATTCAGGCTGAGCCCATGACTATGTGATTCAAGTTTGGGGAGTGTAGCCTCAAAGCTGTAAGTGCGGCAGCAGTTTCAATTTCCCCATAAAAGTCAATGGGTAAAATTTGATTGGCTGTTGTTGGCCCCTCCCACTTTGAGTTTTTAGAAAACAAAAAACTTGAATGCGTAGTAACCCAATGACCGACTGCGCAAAGTTTGGGAACTCTGGCATCAAACCAATAAAAATCAATAGGTGACATTTGATTGGCTGTTGCTGACTCCGCCCACTTTTCGAATCTATAGCTGCAGTCCCCTAGTGACCGAGTGTAAAAACTTTGGGGACCCCGGTGTTATTACTGTGAGACTGGCAGCAGGTTCAATTTCCGCCAAATCAATAGGTAAAATCTGATTGGCTGTTCACAGCTCTGCCCACTTTTGGGTATCCAGCAATCATCATATTTTCATTCAGGCTGAGCCCATGACTATGTGATTCAAGTTTGGGGAGTGTAGCCTCAAAGCTGTAAGTGCGGCAGCAGTTTCAATTCCCCCATAAAAGTCAATGGGTAAAATTTGATTGGCTGTTGTTGGCCCCTCCCACTTTGAGTTTTTAAAAAACAAATTGCGTAGTAACCCAATGACTGACGGGGTGGGGGGGTAAAATGCTACAGCAACCAAGGAATCCCGGGTTGCTGGAACATTGGAGGTTAAGCGGACTTGTCCTGGATCCCAAGGAGCTCTCTGTGGGAATCGAACCTGGGTCCCCCGTGGGACACCGTATTAAGGCCGAACTTACCACTCTAGGTATACTCCCCCTCCAGCTTCTATGAGAGTCTTTTAGGTCTGTTATCTCTCACATATCAATGCTTGGCGCCTCCTAACTGAATTCAACACCCCACTTGACCAAGACCTGTTGTGCTGCTTTTTTTTAACTCTCTAATAGCCAATCTTAGCCCTTATTTGTCACCTCCATGAACTTTTATGGTGCTTGTGTTGCTCCCCAAGTCTTTTTACATTTGACTGTGGCTCACGAGTAAGAAAGGTTGGGGATCCCTGGTCTATGGCATCTTACAGCAGCCCCTCTGGTATTTGCCAGAACCTACAGATTGGCATTAGCCAGATGTGACTACCTACAGATTGCATCAGCCCCCCTGACAGCCTTTGGCCACATAAACCACCAGTCACTAGGCCCAAGCTTATTCCATAATCCATATACAATCATATGTAAATGTCCCATAAGATGTATCTGCATCATTATACAAGTCATGCTAGTAGGGCCATTCTCTTACATACCCTCCAATTGCTTACTATTTATTAGGTGGGAAATAGGAGGACACTGGCTCAGAGTGCAAAAGGGATCACTTTATATACTCTCTGGTAAGAGGAGCAATGGAAGTATAGAAGAATTTCATATACTAGAAGCAAGCACTTTCCCCCACATATTATAAAAGGTACTAAGTTTACCCAGGAGCAATAACCAATGGCAACCAATAAGATGATTGCTTTTAAACAGGTGACCAGTAAATGTTTTTTCTGCAGATTGGTTGCCATGGGTTACTGCTACTGGGCAAACTTGTTCCATCTTGGTGGTAGAAGTTGGTGGAAATCAAACAGACCTTCAAACCTTCATTCACTTCCAAAACAGAGCATGCATAATAATAAATAATGAAAGGCCAGGGCCAGATGGTACACTGGCTGCAATTGGATGCAATTGGTCTGTGTATGGGACCAAGAATGATCCCACTTCTGATTGGACAGGTCTGATTCAGATATTTGTCTGGTCAGAAAATTCTGCTGACCATTAGGTCATGGAATTGAGGGCTTATTTATAGTGATGAGTGAATTTTTTTCGGCAGGCATGGATTCGCAGCAAATTTCCGCATTTCGCCATTGGCAAATTGTTTCGCAAAACGTCTGTGAATATTTGCCGCCGGAAAATTCGACGCGTGGAAATTTTTTTGTCATGCGTCAAATTGGGCATGGTCGCGTCAAAAAAGGGGCATTCGCGTCAGAAATAGTGCGGCCGCGTCAAAAAGACACAGGCGACAAAAAAAATCGCACGACAAATGCTTTTTGCTAATTTTTAGCCATTTCACTAATTTTCTTGCCGTTTTGCGAATTTTATGGTAAAGCGAAACGGGACAGATTTTCTCATCACTACTTATTTACTAACATAGGTGCTAACTGAAAGGAAAACTATGACCCCGGAATGATTAATTAACCAACAGATAGTTTAAATTATATATATATAGAGGTATAGGACCCGTTATCCAGAATGCTCGGGACCAAGGGTATTCCGGATAAGGGGTCTTTCCGTGATTTGGATCTCCATACCTTAAGTCTACTAAAAAAAATCAATAAAACATTAATTAAACCCAATAGGATTGTTTTGCATCCAATAAGGGGTAATTATATCTTAGTTGAGATCAATTAAAAGGTACAGTTTTACTTTTACAGAGAAAAAGGAAATCAGTTTTAAAATTCTGAATTATTTGACTAAAATGGAGTTTATGGGAGATGGGCTTTCCGTAATTCGGAGCTTTCTGGATAACGGGTTTCCGGATAAGAGATCCCATACCTGTATCAGTAAATATTGCCCTTGTACATATTTATTGATATATATCAGGGCCATGAGGTGAGCTGGCAATAAGTTATTAAACTGGCCCCAAAATACCCCAGTGCTTAGCTATGGAAACCTCTTTTATGGCTGCTTTAGAAGTGAGGCCTTTCATCCACCCACTGGCCAGACCAAAGCCTGCTTAGGTACAGAAACTCTAAAACGGACTCGTCTACTTTAGAATGTTTTAATGACAGTTGAAAAAAAATATCTCATTAGTGTTTCCTCATAATAAATATACCGGAGCACGGCTTTGTGCAATTAAGAAGCACAGAAATGAACTAGAAAGGGAAGTTTGAGAACAAACTTCATGTTGGGTTGAAAGTCACTGAATGGGCTCTGCCCACTTTCTCTGACCTTGGACCACAGTCATATAGTAAAAACCACTGTGCAAAGTTTGGGGACCCTGGTTTTAATAGTGTCTGAATGGCAGCAACTTAAATTTCCCCACCGAAAGTCACCGAGTGACAACAGTGATTGGCGGTTGGTGGCTCCACCCCCTTTTTCTAACCTGTGACCAACTTTGCAAATTTTGGGGACTCTGTGTGACTGACAGCATTTTACACTTCCCCATTGTACCATTACCATAGTAAATAGGTGAAATGTTATTGGCTGTTTATTGGCTCCGCCCACTTTTTTCTAACTTGAAGCAGCAAATACCCAGTGACTAACTCTGGAAACTTTAACAACCCTGAAATTAATATTTAAATAATGGCAACAGTTTAAATATAAACCAATGAAATCTAATGGGTGGAAATGGATTTGCTGTTGGTGGCTCCTCCCACTTTTTCTAACCCTGAAAATGTAGTCATCCAGTCACTGACTGAAATAGTGTGAGAAAAGCAGAATTTTAAATTTAAACAAAAAAAAAATTCAATAGGCTGATTGGCTGTTGGTGGCTCCACCCACTTTTTAAAACCTAAAAATGCAGTCCCCTAGTGACCCTGGTGTTAATACTGTGAGAATGGCAGCAGGTTGAATTTCCCCTTCGAAAATCAAGAGTTAAAATCTGATTGGCTGTTGGTGGCTCCACCCACTTTTTCTAACTCTGAACCGCAGTTACCAGGTGACTAGCTCTGCAAAGTTTGGAGACCTTAGTATTAATATTTAAAGAATAGCAGCAGTTTAAATTTAAACATGTGAAGTCTATAGGTTGAAATCTGATTGGTTGTTGTTGGCCCCGCCCACTTTTCTAAACTTGGAACATAGTCACCCAGTGACAAACTGTGCAAAGTTTGGGGACCCTGACATTAAACTTCTGAGAATGGCAGCAGTTAAAATTTTCCCACTGAAAACAATTAAAGAAATGTGATTGGCTTTAGGCAGCCCCGCCCACTTTTTCTAACCTTGAGTACGAAGTCACGCAGTGACTGACTGTGCAAAGTTTGCGAACCCTGGCATCAAACCAATAAAATTCAATAGGTGAAATCTGATTGGCTGTTGGTGGCCCCGCCCACTTTTTCAAAACTAAAACTGCAGTCCTCTAGTGACCAACTGTGAAAAGTTTGGGGACCCTTTGGGGGTGTTAATACTGTGAGAATGGCAGCAGCAGGTTGCATTTCCCCATGTAAAGTCAATAGGTAAAATCTGATTGGCTGTTGGTGGCTCCACCCACTTTTTCTTACCTTGAACCACAGTTACCTGGTGTCTAACCCTGCAAAGTTTGGGGACCCCAGTGTTATTACTGTGCGAAGGGCAGCAGGTTGGATTTCCACCAAGTCAATAGGTAAAATCTGATTGGCTGTTCACAGCTCTGCCCACTTTTGGGCATCCAACAATCATCATATTTTCATTCAGGCTGAGCCCATGACTATGTGATTCAAGTTTGGGGAGTGTAGCCTCAAATCTGTAAGTGTGGCAGCAGTTTCAATTTCCCCATAAAAGTCAATGGGTAAAATTTGATTGGCTGTTGTTGGCCCCTCCCACTTTGAGTTTTTAAAAAACAAATTGCGTAGTAACCCAATGACTGACGGGGTGGGGGGTAAAATGCTACAGCAACCAAGGAATCCCGGGTTGCTGGAACATTGGAGGTTAAGCGGACTTGTCCTGGATCCCAAGGAGTTCTGCGCTGTGGGAATCGAACCTGGGTCCCCCGTGGGGACACCGTATTAAGGCCGAACTTACCACTAGGCTATACTCCCCCTCCAGCTTCTATGAGAGTCTTTTAGGTCTGTTATCTCTCACATATCAATGCTTGGCGCCTCCTAACTGAATTCAACACCCCACTTGACCAAGACCTGTTGTGCTGCTTTTTTTTAACTCTCTAATAGCCAATCTTAGCCCTTATTTGTCACCTCCATGAACTTTTATGGTGCTTGTGTTGCTCCCCAAGTCTTTTTACATTTGACTGTGGCTCACGAGTAAGAAAGGTTGGGGATCCCTGGTCTATGGCATCTTACAGCAGCCCCTCTGGTATTTGCCAGAACCTACAGATTGGCATTAGCCAGATGTGACTACCTACAGATTGCATCAGCCCCCCTGACAGCCTTTGGCCACATAAACCACCAGTCACTAGGCCCAAGCTTATTCCATAATCCATATACAATCATATGTAAATGTCCCATAAGATGTATCTGCATCATTATACAAGTCATGCTAGTAGGGCCATTCTCTTACATACCCTCCAATTGCTTACTATTTATTAGGTGGGAAATAGGAGGACACTGGCTCAGAGTGCAAAAGGGATCACTTTATATACTCTCTGGTAAGAGGAGCAATGGAAGTATAGAAGAATTTCATATACTAGAAGCAAGCACTTTCCCCCACATATTATAAAAGGTACTAAGTTTACCCAGGAGCAATAACCAATGGCAACCAATAAGATGATTGCTTTTAAACAGGTGACCAGTAAATGTTTTTTCTGCAGATAGGTTGCCATGGGTTACTGCTACTGGGCAAACTTGTTCCATCTTGGTGGTAGAAGTTGGTGGAAATCAAACAGACCTTCAAACCTTCATTCACTTCCAAAACAGAGCATGCATAATAATAAATAATGAAAGGCCAGGGCCAGATGGTACACTGGCTGCAATTGGATGCAATTGGTCTGTGTATGGGACCAAGAATGATCCCACTTCTGATTGGACAGGTCTGATTCAGATATTTGTCTGGTCAGAAAATTCTGCTGACCATTAGGTCATGGAATTGAGGGCTTATTTATAGTGATGAGTGAATTTTTTTCGGCAGGCATGGATTCGCAGCAAATTTCCGCATTTCGCCATTGGCAAATTGTTTCGCAAAACGTCTGTGAATATTTGCCGCCGGAAAATTCGACGCGTGGAAATTTTTTTGTCATGCGTCAAATTGGGCATGGTCGCGTCAAAAAAGGGGCATTCGCGTCAGAAATAGTGCGGCCGCGTCAAAAAGACACAGGCGACAAAAAAAATCGCACGACAAATGCTTTTTGCTAATTTTTAGCCATTTCACTAATTTTCTTGCCGTTTTGCGAATTTTATGGTAAAGCGAAACGGGACAGATTTTCTCATCACTACTTATTTACTAACATAGGTGCTAACTGAAAGGAAAACTATGACCCCGGAATGATTAATTAACCAACAGATAGTTTAAATTATATATATATAGAGGTATAGGACCCGTTATCCAGAATGCTCGGGACCAAGGGTATTCCGGATAAGGGGTCTTTCCGTGATTTGGATCTCCATACCTTAAGTCTACTAAAAAAAATCAATAAAACATTAATTAAACCCAATAGGATTGTTTTGCATCCAATAAGGGGTAATTATATCTTAGTTGAGATCAATTAAAAGGTACAGTTTTACTTTTACAGAGAAAAAGGAAATCAGTTTTAAAATTCTGAATTATTTGACTAAAATGGAGTTTATGGGAGATGGGCTTTCCGTAATTCGGAGCTTTCTGGATAACGGGTTTCCGGATAAGAGATCCCATACCTGTATCAGTAAATATTGCCCTTGTACATATTTATTGATATATATCAGGGCCATGAGGTGAGCTGGCAATAAGTTATTAAACTGGCCCCAAAATACCCCAGTGCTTAGCTATGGAAACCTCTTTTATGGCTGCTTTAGAAGTGAGGCCTTTCATCCACCCACTGGCCAGACCAAAGCCTGCTTAGGTACAGAAACTCTAAAACGGACTCGTCTACTTTAGAATTTTTTAATGACAGTTGAAAAAAAATATCTCATTAGTGTTTCCTCATAATAAATATACCGGAGCACGGCTTTGTGCAATTAAGAAGCACAGAAATGAACTAGAAAGGGAAGTTTGAGAACAAACTTCATGTTGGGTTGAAAGTCACTGAATGGGCTCTGCCCACTTTCTCTGACCTTGGACCACAGTCATATAGTAAAAACCACTGTGCAAAGTTTGGGGACCCTGGTTTTAATAGTGTCTGAATGGCAGCAACTTAAATTTCCCCACCGAAAGTCACCGAGTGACAACAGTGATTGGCGGTTGGTGGCTCCACCCCCTTTTTCTAACCTGTGACCAACTTTGCAAATTTTGGGGACTCTGTGTGACTGACAGCATTTTACACTTCCCCATTGTACCATTACC
The DNA here is from genome assembly GCF_000004195.4 of Xenopus tropicalis. Classification (NCBI taxonomy): domain Eukaryota; kingdom Metazoa; phylum Chordata; class Amphibia; order Anura; family Pipidae; genus Xenopus; species Xenopus tropicalis. Next base: position 23,302,244 of record NC_030677.2, on the reverse strand, counting down.
ATAGTAAATAGGTGAAATGTTATTGGCTGTTTATTGGCTCCGCCCACTTTTTTCTAACTTGAAGCAGCAAATACCCAGTGACTAACTCTGGAAACTTTAACAACCCTGAAATTAATATTTAAATAATGGCAACAGTTTAAATATAAACCAATGAAATCTAATGGGTGGAAATGGATTTGCTGTTGGTGGCTCCTCCCACTTTTTCTAACCCTGAAAATGTAGTCATCCAGTCACTGACTGAAATAGTGTGAGAAAAGCAGAATTTTAAATTTAAACAAAAAAAAAATTCAATAGGCTGATTGGCTGTTGGTGGCTCCACCCACTTTTTAAAACCTAAAAATGCAGTCCCCTAGTGACCCTGGTGTTAATACTGTGAGAATGGCAGCAGGTTGAATTTCCCCTTCGAAAATCAAGAGTTAAAATCTGATTGGCTGTTGGTGGCTCCACCCACTTTTTCTAACTCTGAACCGCAGTTACCAGGTGACTAGCTCTGCAAAGTTTGGAGACCTTAGTATTAATATTTAAAGAATAGCAGCAGTTTAAATTTAAACATGTGAAGTCTATAGGTTGAAATCTGATTGGTTGTTGTTGGCCCCGCCCACTTTTCTAAACTTGGAACATAGTCACCCAGTGACAAACTGTGCAAAGTTTGGGGACCCTGACATTCAACTTCTGAGAATGGCAGCAGTTAAAATTTTCTCACTGAAAACAATTAAAGAAATGTGATTGGCTTTAGGCAGCCCCGCCCACTTTTTCTAACCTTGAGTACGAAGTCACGCAGTGACTGACTGTGCAAAGTTTGCGAACCCTGGCATCAAACCAATAAAATTCAATAGGTGAAATCTGATTGGCTGTTGGTGGCCCCGCCCACTTTTTCAAAACTAAAACTGCAGTCCTCTAGTGACCAACTGTGAAAAGTTTGGGGACCCTGGTGTTAATACTGTGAGAATGGCAGCAGCAGGTTAAATTTCCCCATGTAAAGTCAATAGGTAAAATCTGATTGGCTGTTGGTGGCTCCACCCACTTTTTCTTACCTTGAACCACAGTTACCTGGTGTCTAACCCTGCAAAGTTTGGGGACCCCAGTGTTATTACTGTGCGAATGGCAGCAGGTTGGATTTCCACCAAGTCAATAGGTAAAATCTGATTGGCTGTTCACAGCTCTGCCCACTTTTGGGCATCCAACAATCATCATATTTTCATTCAGGCTGAGCCCATGACTATGTGATTCAAGTTTGGAGAGTGTAGCCTCAAATCTGTAAGTGCGGCAGCAGTTTCAATTTCCCCATAAAAGTCAATGGGTAAAATTTGATTGGCTGTTGTTGGCCCCTCCCACTTTGAGTTTTTAAAAAACAAATTGCGTAGTAACCCAATGACTGACAGGGGTGGGGGGGTAAAATGCTACAGCAACCAAGGAATCCCGGGATGCTGGAACATTGGAGGTTAAGCGGACTTGTCCTGGATCCCAAGGAGTTCTGCGCTGTGGGAATCGAACCTGGGTCCCCCCATGGGGACACCGTATTAAGGCCGAACTTACCACTAGGCTATACTCCCCCTCCAGCTTCTATGAGAGTCTTTTAGGTCTGTTATCTCTCACATATCAATGCTTGGCGCCTCCTAACTGAATTCAACACCCCACTTGACCAAGACCTGTTGTGCTGCTTTTTTTTAACTCTCTAATAGCCAATCTTAGCCCTTATTTGTCACCTCCATGAACTTTTATGGTGCTTGTGTTGCTCCCCAAGTCTTTTTACATTTGACTGTGGCTCACGAGTAAGAAAGGTTGGGGATCCCTGGTCTATGGCATCTTACAGCAGCCCCTCTGGTATTTGCCAGAACCTACAGATTGGCATTAGCCAGATGTGACTACCTACAGATTGCATCAGCCCCCCTGACAGCCTTTGGCCACATAAACCACCAGTCACTAGGCCCAAGCTTATTCCATAATCCATATACAATCATATGTAAATGTCCCATAAGATGTATCTGCATCATTATACAAGTCATGCTAGTAGGGCCATTCTCTTACATACCCTCCAATTGCTTACTATTTATTAGGTGGGAAATAGGAGGACACTGGCTCAGAGTGCAAAAGGGATCACTTTATATACTCTCTGGTAAGAGGAGCAATGGAAGTATAGAAGAATTTCATATACTAGAAGCAAGCACTTTCCCCCACATATTATAAAAGGTACTAAGTTTACCCAGGAGCAATAACCAATGGCAACCAATAAGATGATTGCTTTTAAACAGGTGACCAGTAAATGTTTTTTCTGCAGATTGGTTGCCATGGGTTACTGCTACTGGGCAAACTTGTTCCATCTTGGTGGTAGAAGTTGGTGGAAATCAAACAGACCTTCAAACCTTCATTCACTTCCAAAACAGAGCATGCATAATAATAAATAATGAAAGGCCAGGGCCAGATGGTACACTGGCTGCAATTGGATGCAATTGGTCTGTGTAGGGGACCAAGAATGATCCCACTTCTGATTGGACAGGTCTGATTCAGATATTTGTCTGGTCAGAAAATTCTGCTGACCATTAGGTCATGGAATTGAGGGCTTATTTATAGTGATGAGTGAATTTTTTTCGGCAGGCATGGATTCGCAGCAAATTTCCGCATTTCGCCATTGGCAAATTGTTTCGCAAAACGTCCGTGAATATTTGCCGCCGGAAAATTCGACGCGTGGAAATTTTTTTGTCATGCGTCAAATTGGGCATGGTCGCGTCAAAAAAGGGGCATTCGCGTCAGAAATGGTGCAGCCGCGTCAAAAAGACACAGGCGACAAAAAAAATCGCACGACAAATGCTTTTTGCTAATTTTTAGCCATTTCACTAATTTTCTTGCCGTTTTGCGAATTTTATGGTAAAGCGAAACGGGACAGATTTTCTCATCACTACTTATTTACTAACATAGGTGCTAACTGAAAGGAAAACTATGACCCCGGAATGATTAATTAACCAACAGATAGTTTAAATTATATATATATAGAGGTATAGGACCCGTTATCCAGAATGCTCGGGACCAAGGGTATTCCGGATAAGGGGTCTTTCCGTGATTTGGATCTCCATACCTTAAGTCTACTAAAAAAAATCAATAAAACATTAATTAAACCCAATAGGATTGTTTTGCATCCAATAAGGGGTAATTATATCTTAGTTGAGATCAATTAAAAGGTACAGTTTTACTTTTACAGAGAAAAAGGAAATCAGTTTTAAAATTCTGAATTATTTGACTAAAATGGAGTCTATGGGAGATGGGCTTTCCGTAATTCGGAGCTTTCTGGATAACGGGTTTCCGGATAAGAGATCCCATACCTGTATCAGTAAATATTGCCCTTGTACATATTTATTGATATATATCAGGGCCATGAGGTGAGCTGGCAATAAGTTATTAAACTGGCCCCAAAATACCCCAGTGCTTAGCTATGGAAACCTCTTTTATGGCTGCTTTAGAAGTGAGGCCTTTCATCCACCCACTGGCCAGACCAAAGCCTGCTTAGGTACAGAAACTCTAAAACGGACTCGTCTACTTTAGAATGTTTTAATGACAGTTGAAAAAAAATATCTCATTAGTGTTTCCTCATAATAAATATACCGGAGCACGGCTTTGTGCAATTAAGAAGCACAGAAATGAACTAGAAAGGGAAGTTTGAGAACAAACTTCATGTTGGGTTGAAAGTCACTGAATGGGCTCTGCCCACTTTCTCTGACCTTGGACCACAGTCATATAGTAAAAACCACTGTGCAAAGTTTGGGGACCCTGGTTTTAATAGTGTCTGAATGGCAGCAACTTAAATTTCCCCACCGAAAGTCACCGAGTGACAACAGTGATTGGCGGTTGGTGGCTCCACCCCCTTTTTCTAACCTGTGACCAACTTTGCAAATTTTGGGGACTCTGTGTGACTGACAGCATTTTACACTTCCCCATTGTACCATTACCATAGTAAATAGGTGAAATGTTATTGGCTGTTTATTGGCTCCGCCCACTTTTTTCTAACTTGAAGCAGCAAATACCCAGTGACTAACTCTGGAAACTTTAACAACCCTGAAATTAATATTTAAATAATGGCAACAGTTTAAATATAAACCAATGAAATCTAATGGGTGGAAATGGATTTGCTGTTGGTGGCTCCTCCCACTTTTTCTAACCCTGAAAATGTAGTCATCCAGTCACTGACTGAAAATAGTGTGAGAAAAGCAGAATTTTAAATTTAAACAAAAAAAAAATTCAATAGGCTGATTGGCTGTTGGTGGCTCCACCCACTTTTTAAAACCTAAAAATGCAGTCCCCTAGTGACCCTGGTGTTAATACTGTGAGAATGGCAGCAGGTTGAATTTCCCCTTCGAAAATCAAGAGTTAAAATCTGATTGGCTGTTGGTGGCTCCACCCACTTTTTCTAACTCTGAAACCGCAGTTACCAGGTGACTAGCTCTGCAAAGTTTGGAGACCTTAGTATTAATATTTAAAGAATAGCAGCAGTTTAAATTTAAAACATGTGAAGTCTATAGGTTGAATCTGATTGGTTGTTGTTGGCCCCGCCACTTTTCTAAACTTGGAACATAGTCACCCAGTGACAAACTGTGCAAAGTTTGGGGACCCTGACATTAAACTTCTGAGAATGGCAGCAGTTAAAATTTTCCCACTGAAAACAATTAAAGAAATGTGATTGGCTTTAGGCAGCCCCGCCCACTTTTTCTAACCTTGAGTACGAAGTCACGCAGTGACTGACTGTGCAAAGTTTGCGAACCCTGGCATCAAACCAATAAAATTCAATAGGTGAAATCTGATTGGCTGTTGGTGGCCCCGCCCACTTTTTCAAAACTAAAACTGCAGTCCTCTAGTGACCAACTGTGAAAAGTTTGGGGACCCTGGTGTTAATACTGTGAGAATGGCAGCAGCAGGTTAAATTTCCCCATGTAAA